>NW_022702092.1:0-991 GCF_011630105.1 Anneissia japonica | reverse complement strand
TAATGCAAACCTTTGTATAAATAATTGTGCTGTATGTAATCATATTTAACTTTTCTTCAGAATTTTCAATGACTATTGTTACTTTATTTATAAAATTTATTCTTTTGTGATATAGTAATTAATTTTATTTCATAATCAATGGGCGCCCGTTATAAAGCTTGCTTGTTGTGGCGACCCCTTTTCCACTTTATTCAAATGTTCTGTCTATGTATTTTGTATTGATATTGATGATGTGATGTGGAAATAAACTTTATATTGAATTGAATTGAATTTGAAGTAGTCCTAAAAGTATACGCATCGAATCGAATGTAAAAAAAAAAATAAATGTTCACATTTGTTATATTTTCGGGGAGGGTGGACGAACACATCGCCCTGTCTGGTTAACGGTCCAATATGTAGTTCTATGAAAATCCTCTGCCGAATACGTATGTGTCAAATGCAATGACTATCAATAAAAAAAAAATAAAATAACGGACAAAATTTAAATCGTAGTTGTTATGAACAGCAAAATATATACTTTTTAAATGCTCGAATAATAGCCAATATAATTATGTTCTGGAAAATTATGAAGTCATAGAGCGTGCAACAACTCCACTCCATCACCTCAGTTTCCCGATACACACTCAAAATATAGACATTTGCTTTCTCCGCAACAGACGATGAAAAAACACTTTCATCGTGAAAACACACTCTCTTTAATGTGTATTTGCCAATTCATCGTTGTAGCCATCAACATACACAAAAACTTTAGCAAGCTAATTTCAGCGTTTGTGTATATTAATCCACTGCTTCTACATATTTGAAAGGCCGATAATATTAGCACTGGGCACATTATGACCCTCGAGAGAAATATGATATAACTCAAACGTTATGCAATTAAATGTAAAAAAAAAAGTAAGAGTATATATGTATATATATAAATATACATATATATATTATATATATTTAAATATATATATTATAAATACATATATACATACACACATATATA
>NW_022702091.1:0-1244 GCF_011630105.1 Anneissia japonica | reverse complement strand
TCATTTTTCTCACTAGAATATAGACCTAGGCCTCATTCTGCATCTGTTACGTTATGCATGCTATTGCTTCCGTTCTGATATTATTTATGGATTTGTCCATATGTTTTTCATATCGTTCATACATAGTTCATGATGTTTTAATGAAATATATGCTTAACATCATGCAAGACCTAGCTAAGTGATTATCTCCTCATATCCATTTTACATTACTTATCCTAAGTAATGCAGCATCTTTTGTACTCTTTTTACAAATTTGAGTGCTTTGTACTGTTTTAGTGGTTTCATTAGTCTATATATAAAATATGTATATTCAGAATAATTTGTATACAATACAGTACAGTATTATTAAAAATAATCATTTCAAACAACATATTAAATTAACATCATAAACAAGCAGGACCAATTGTAAACTGCAGAATCCACAAAAGTATAATATACCAAGGGAATTGATACTTCTGGAAATGCTTTCAGATTTTTGTAAGACTAATTTGTACGATAGGAAATAAATATGATTATTTCAAATTTTATAATTTCATTTTTTTAAATTAAGAAAAATGTCATTAATTGGCATAGTTTATGTTAAGAAACTGATTTTTATTATTCTTAAATGTATTATGTGGTTAAAATTTCGACAGGATCCGAACCTACTACCTTGTTATTAAACCTGCGTCATGTCACTTGAAAACCATAAAAAAATGATATTGGCCTACAGAGGAGAATGGATAATCTCCGTCTATAGCTAAAACTTTATTTAGCAATATCCAAAACGTAGGTCATTATAGAGCCTACAGGAAATTGACCAAAGAACCTTCGAGAACTGTGCATTGTCGAATAATAAAATTAGTAGGCATAGTTTATGTTAAGAAATTGATATATTATTATTATTACTATTATTATTATTATTATTATTATTATTATTATTATTATTATTATTATTATTAATTTCTTATGTGGTTAAAATGTCGAGGGGGTCGGCGTTATTAAACCGGCGACATGCCACTTGAAAACCATAAAAAAATGTTATATTAGGCCTACAGAATAGAATGGATCAGGCCTGTATCTATAGGGGGGTTTTATGCTTCGGGAGAACCCCCCTTTTCTAGCAAACCACCCTCTTTTCTGGCGAATCACCCTCTTTAAATTTCCAAAATAAGTCTTCCAACCCAACTAATGCACTGCAGACCCACCCAGACACAGACATTTTCAAACATATCTGCTTATATAGCATTATTTAGACCCATAAA
>NW_022702090.1:0-1022 GCF_011630105.1 Anneissia japonica | reverse complement strand
TTGGCCAAAAGATAACCGAAAAGTATGCAAATTTGTTAAAAACAATGTCGGGAACCCAAAACGTGCAAAATCACGTAATTTGTAGCTTTCGTACGTGCTGCGCCCTTAAAAATGCGTGCGCGTAGTGGAAAATTTCAAAAAAATTTGAAATGCTCAAAATGGCCAAAAACGTGCTCTAATTTAGTCAAAAAGTGATTTTGAGCATTTTGAAAATTTGACGCACTCGTGCGTGCGCGTTAATGAGCGCACGCGTAAAATTAGGGTACAGTACATTCAACATTAACCCAAAGTTAATGCTCACTTAATACGATTTCGAAATGGCAATTGGTTAGGCTGATATGATCGATAATGTAAAAACGCAAAATTGCGCGTAGATGACGTCACGCATGACTGAGCGAGTTGAAAAGCTTACCATGACTATTCCAGACCAAGCTAAATGTTCGCTGACAGCGATTGTGCGTAAACTTGTGGTATTTTTTGAGATATCGTGCGAACAGAAAAGGGGAGAAAGAAAGAAGAATAAGAAAGTTGAAGATGATTCCGTACAATAACAATAGGTGATCCGCTAACGTTAGCGGATCACCAAAAAGATGATGATCCTGACAATAACAAGAGGTGATCCGCTAGTGTTAGCGGATCACTAAAAAGATGAAGATGATGATGATGATCCTGACAATAACAATAGGTGATCCACTAACGTTAGCGGATCACCAATAACGTCATAAATAAAATTATATTTTTTCTTAATTCAAATGGCAATATGATGACGTCAAAATGTCCGATCAGCCATTATGATCTATAAAATCGTATCTACATCTCATGTGCTTTCAGAATATGTAATAAAAATTGGGGGTCACCTTTCATCCTATGGAGCTATAACTGATTAAAAATATTCATGATTTTATGCATATATAGATGTTGACGCACGCGTACGTGCACGATAAAAAGCGCGAACGCAAAATTAAGGTACATAACATTCAACCTTGACCTGAAGCTTATGCTCACCTAATATGATTTAGAAA
>NW_022702089.1:0-523 GCF_011630105.1 Anneissia japonica | reverse complement strand
TTTGACCCGTAAATGACCTCAGCAGTGATCGGCGATCATGGTGCGATGTGGCCAGGCCTGCCTTCACTCGGTGTTCGTGACGAATGATCAGTGATGAATAGATCGTTTTTCAGTCTGTTTACGGCTTAGAAAGTCCGTTTTTTGAAACAAAGTATATTTTTTTTCAAAACAATGAAAATTTTCGTGCAGTAGCTTTTTAGGCATGTGGGCGGTGGACGCAAACCTACAACTTTCATTCCTGTCTGTGGCTTAATAACCGTTAAAGAGAAACGTGTTTCAAAAATCGACTTTGTAACATCTATTTCTTTCCAATACTTGAAAGCTAAAAACAATAAACACAATAATGATTTGGCATAAAACACTGAACACAGCGAACGCTCATTAGTTAATAGGCCTAGCCTAGCCTAGGCCTAGTTGGAAGCAAACAGACAGTGCTAACTATAACAGCGCTCAATAGTAATACATTTTGGCACTTGATCAGTGGCGGCCGAAATCTACCTAATTCTATCTTATCCTAGGGAAT
>NW_022702088.1:0-1145 GCF_011630105.1 Anneissia japonica | reverse complement strand
TTTTCCCGCGTAATCTTTTAGTTAAGTTGTTTTGCCACAGAAAATCACTGCATTTTAAATTTTGTGCTTAAAGATAGATGGTGCTATCTCCGAAACAACTCATTATTGAGACCGAAAGTTTCACAGGTAATGCAGACATATTTAATATACTACCCAAATGATATTATCTCAAAATTGACAAAAATGTCAGTTACGTTGTTTTGCCTCGGGACGGCCGAGCTAAAATTGAAACAGTAGAGGTTCATATATGACAAAAGAATATACTCTATTATGTATCACCAACAATCATTAGAACTCAGTAGAGAGCACATCTCCCACCACAAATCCCTTTCTATGAAATAAATCTCAGAAATTTCCGAAAATATATTCCTAATTTATTCCACCACCACCCCAACTCACCTCGCTTCGCTCCTCTTCAAAAAAAAATGAACACACGGCAAATGTTTGTCATTTAAACATTCCCCTTACTGTAGGTCTTTGGCTCTAATACACGGTGTACTTTAATAAAGCAACTCAAGATAATGTTTTCTTTTTGTATAAGCTAAGAAGAAAAGTTATTGTTAAGCTCAAGGCACTTGAGAAAATATACAGCAGAAAATGAACCTATGGAACACAAACTCAGTTTTCTGGGAATAATACCATGTTCATTTTGTGTTTAAAGTCATAACCACTTGTACTCATGGGTGGAGTGGGACAACCATAGGTAAAGTGCCGTGCCTAAAAACACAAGCATGAGTAAGGACCCCATGTTTTAAAAGATCATTACATAATTGATATAATTGATATATTGAGATATAATTGTGAAATATGTGGTACCTGATATCATCCCAGACCTTGATATGATGTAATGACTTTACACTCTCCACTAAAGGTGACATCACCTTTTCACTTGCCTCTATGAAGCGTTGGATTTTCTGAGATGTGCTGGATGACTGCTTTAACGACCGATCATGTTTGCGCAATTCATCAAACTTGGACTACAAGTTTTAAAAGCAAACAAAACCCATAATTACTTTATACACTTCACAACAAAAGCATACGTCCCTCACTAAAAAAAACTACCTTTCACGGTAACTATAATGGGAAAAGTTACTCCAAAAACTTAATAAAAACACAGCTTCACCACCGGTGGTGTAGACAGAATA
>NW_022702087.1:0-4422 GCF_011630105.1 Anneissia japonica | reverse complement strand
TCAATGCAGAATCGTTTAGAACCATCCGGTTTTGGGACCATGACAATTGGAGAGCTCCAACTACTGTGGCTAGGCTCTATTATCCCCTGATCTAACATAGACTGTACTTCTTGTCTGATTAACAATAATTTGTCCCGACTAAGTCTGTATGGGTGTTGTCGGATGGGATTGGAATCTCCAACATCAACATCATGGGTGGCTACAGTTGTACAACCCAATTTATCTGTACAGATCTTATGATATTTGGTAAGCAAGGCACTTATATCATGTTTATGTGTAGGGGCTAGGTAAGCGAGGTAATTATCTATGTTCTCTAAAATTTCAGAATTTGACAACCTAGCAGTCACAGCGTCCATGTGAGAATCGTTTAGCTCATTTTCCTTCAGTGGTTCAACACTCTCATCTACAGATTCCACTACCCTACTTACACAAACCATAGGTTGTCGGTCAAGATATGGTTTGAGCATACTGACATGACATACCCTCTGACTTTTTCTCCTATCGGGAGTACTTACTACATAATTCACATCATTGAGTTTCTTTTTGATGACGTAAGGTCCACTAAATTTAGCCTCTAAAGGTTCGCCAAAAATAGGTAGGAGAACTAATACCTTGTCTCCGGCATTAAAAGTACGAACTACGGCATTTTTGTCCGCTCGCTCTTTCATAGACTGTTGGGAATCTTTGAGATGATTTCTGGCTACTTCACAAGCCTGTGAAAGCCTCTCCCTAAATGTGGAAACATAATCTAGTAGGTTTGTTTCATCATCATGATTTAGGAATCGTTCTTTAATTAATTTCAAAGGACCTCTAACGTCATGACCATAAACCAACTCAAAAGGACTAAATCCTGTTGATTCATTTGGCACGTCCCTAGTTGCAAATAACAAAAAGGGCAACCTTTATCCCAGTCTTCTTCACGTTCATGACAATAGGCCCTAATCATGTTTTTGAGTGTCTGGTGATACCTTTCAAGCGCACCTTGAGACTGAGGATGATACGCTGAAGATTTAATTTGGTGAATACCTAACTCAGACATCACTTCTTGAAACAGACCAGACATGAAATTGGACCCTTGGTCGGATTGAATTTCTTTAGGTAGACCATATCTGGTGAAAAATTGTAGCAGGGCTTCAACTACAAATTTAGAGCCTATTTTCCTGAGGGGAATAGCTTCGGGAAAACGTGATGATAAGTCCATAATAGTCAATAAATAATTGTATCCTGACTTAGTGCGGGGCAATGGGCCAACACAGTCCACAATAACCCGACTAAATGGTTCTTCAAACACTGGGATGGGAATAAGAGGGGCTGGTTTAATAGATGGCTGTGGCTTCCCAATGATTTGACAAACATGACATGTCTTACAAAAGTGTACTACATCCTTGTGTAGTTTAGGCCAGTAAAAATGATTGCTTATCCTAGCCTGGGTCTTCCTAATTCCCAAATGTCCAGCCATAGGAATCTCATGGGCTAATCTTAGGATTTTTTTACGATAACCTGGAGGGACTATAATTTGATGGACTACACTCCATTCTTCGTCAGCTGGCCTTTGAGGAGGTCTCCACTTTCTCATTAAAATATCATCTTTCATGTAATAACATTCTGGGATATCTCTGGCCTCATCTATAGAAAGTGCGGTATTTCTTAAATTTAATAAGTCAGGGTCTTCTTGTTGCCCTTTAATTAAGGTTGTTCTATCAATAACCCCATCCTGAGGTACTGCTTCACTAAGACTTGGTGCATCTAAATTAGCAAAGAAAGTATCTGCAAGGCAAACATTGTCTCTTGCATCAAGCACCTTGCTATCCATGTGTGCCTGCGAACGAGTCACAACACATGCTGGAAAAATCCCAGGATATTCCTCTTCTAAATTTTCTGTCAAGGGTTCAACCACAGGTGCATTCAAGATTACAGGAGGTACCGACACCCTTTCCCCAGCCAGGTCATTTCCTAGCACAAAGCTAACACCCTTGATAGGTAAGGTTTTAACCACGCCCACCGTAACTGGACCTGTAACTAAACCGCATTTCAAGTGAATCTTATACAAGGGAACGGTAAGATAACTTCCATCTATGCCCTGAATTAAAGCACTAGCATTCTCTGAGCTACATTGAGGTAATGCTATAGCATCAGCCAACACTAAGGATTGGGTAGCACCAGTATCTCTAAGTATTGTGACTGATTTTCCCTCAGATTTGGATAAGCAAGGAGAAACTACACCAGTAAATACAAATCCTTCAAATCCCTGCAATTCATTATCTATCAGTTTAGGCCGTTTCACATCGTACTCACCTACCCCCTTTACAATCTTCTCTGTCCGACAATGTGTGCTTGACTTAGCAAACGCAACTGGTTTTTTATCAGAGCGTTGTTGATCATTTTTCCATTTGTAGCATTCTGACTTAATGTGTCCTCTCTTTTTGCAATAATGGCATGTGGGACCCCCAGTTGTGAATTTCTTGTCCCCCGTAAATCCCTTATTTTGGAAAGGTTTCGAAGTACCATTGGATCTCTTATCATTATGGGTTCTATCTTTACTATATAGGTGAAACCTACCACTAATTTTGTGTGTAAGCTCATAGTCGTCAGCCATAATCGCTGCTTCTTTCGCCCCCATAACTTTTCTCTCATCTAAATGCAATTTTATCTCGGATGGTATGCTTCTTTTGAATTCCTCTAGCAAGAGTACTTCTCGCAAATTATCAAAGTTATTTTCTTGATGGAGACTTCGGTACCATCGATCGAAAATCATCTCCTTCTCCCTAGCAAACTCTACGAAACTTTGGTCAGGGACCCTCTTTAGTTTACGAAATTTCTGCCTATATGCTTCTGGCACTAACTCATAAGCAGATAAAATAGATTCCTTGATTTTAAAATAATCATCGGTTACTGCATCTGATGAGCAGGCAAACACTTCTTGGGCCTTCCCTGTTAACCCACTTTGTAATAATAAGGTCCAAAATTCTTTTGGCCATTTAAGACGATTAGCTATCTTTTCAAACGCTATGAAAAAAGATTCTACATCTCCCTCATCAAATTTAGGTACTAATCTTATGTGCTTAGTAATATCAAAATTGGGACTGTTATTGTCCCCCCGTTGCCTAAAGCTACCCTGATCTTCGGATAAGCCTTGTTTCAATTCTAACATTCTCAATTCAAACTCTCGTTCTTTTTCTCTTTCTTCTCGTTCTTTTTCCCTTTCTTCTCTCTCTCTTTCTCTTTCCTTCTCTTCTCTTTGGAAATTCAGTCTTTCTCTTTCCAATTCAATTTTCGCCATTTCCACTTCACCATTAACGACATGGCTTTCACTCATGGTTTCACCCCCACTCTGAACATCAGGTAAACCCAAATGATTTGCAATCAATGCTATAATGTCACATTTCTTCATTGTATTAGAAATTTCTAACATTAATTGGGAGGCCATTTCTTTCAGCTCACCCTTTCTCATATGTCTTAATTCTGTTAAACTGACATTTATCTTATCTACAGCATTTTGATCCTCTGTGGGATTCGACATTGTAATTTTGTTTTAATTACTATCGTATACAAACAAACAAAGTATCGTAGTCTTACCTTACGTACTGTATGTATGGTATCAAATCAAAGAATTTTATGCAATCAATAGATATAAGAAACAAAGAAAAAAAACAAACTAATCAATTTAAGTGTCAAGCCTACTGTTCACAATAGACTGTTCATTCGCGAATTCACCATGTAGTTCTCTTTCAAGACGTTACTTGTTTTTCCTTTTTGAATTACTGTATTTCATTCCATCTCATGGGTTTCAACTTCCAATTTTTTCAAGGTTGAAAATTTCATTGCGATCCAAGAAAAATCAATGCAATTTCATTGCAATCCAAGCAAATCAATGCAATTAGCAAGGCGATGTCTTCCCAAAAGTGATGTTCCGCTTCTCCAAGTCAGATTACTTTCCTCATTGGGTTGGTCCACAACACAAAGCTGGATACAATCACTAAATCGGCTGTTCCTCAGTTACAGCTGTCTTCTGTAGTTTGGTCGTTTTCACAATTCCGGACGATCAAGTCGTTCACGGACAATCAGGCTTTCCAGTTTCGGGATTCCCGGACGAGCCCCCAATTTGTTACGGTTGGGTGATATGAAGCTGAGTACTGTAAATCAAGTACACACAAAATCCACTTTTAGGATCTCAAAGGTCTGGTTAAATACCAGGTTTATTCCTTGTCTTCAAAACACAACGACTCAAACATACACCGAGCTATATATACAATTCTCCTTCACTGGAGGAGATACTACCTCACATCTTATCCGTAACAACTCTGAGCAACAACTCCTTGATTTTTGCTTTCACCTTAGTATATCTACTATAGGTATAGATACAGATGCTTAAAATAGGATTGGTAGTCATAGATAAGCTTAATAGAAGGACCATTGTCCACT
>NW_022702086.1:0-829 GCF_011630105.1 Anneissia japonica | reverse complement strand
AGTCGATACCCCAGGGGGTTAATTAGTGATACCCCGGGGAAAATTGGTTATACCTTTATAAAGCTGAAGCATCTATGTACCTATTATGGCATCCCCATTGTTCTGATGAATTTAGTAGACATAAGAAGTGTTTTATTCGTCAAGCCTTGATGGAGAGAGTGTTTTGTCAGGGTGTGGATGAAAAAGGGACGGGATGGGGTTACGGAGGTTTGGATTCTTTTTTTTAAAATTTATAAACATTAACTACAACATTTTCAGAATTAAGCAAGTATTTACAAGTGAAATTATCAGGATTTATATTGTTGCAAGCTACATTGTAGCATCGGGAGGTGGTAACAAATCTGTTTCGAACTACCGGTTCCATCATGTATGTGTTTCATTATGTATGAAACACATACTCAACACCAAATTAAATTATTAAATTAAATTATATTATTATTCCATAATAATGGAATATATATAATATATATATATATATATTATTGATATTATTTTAATATTTTGACATATATCATGAATTGCCTCAGAGCAATTTTTTTTAAACAAGACATGAACCGCTTCGTATCTTTTGAATAACTTCAAGGTTATTTTCTTCATTCAATAAAAGATAGTCCGTACCATGGTGCTATGCTCTAGAAAATTACTTTTGAACACATATTTTTAAAGCAATTGTAATGTCGACACGCACGTTATTGTTTGATTCTTTAAAGTTGTTTGACTATTTTGTACACGATTTGGTTGGCGTTGTGTGAATATACTTCATAAATACGTTTTAATTTCACGTCGCTAAAAATAGTGCAGATGATCGTTCTGTTGGCGTCAATTTTTT
>NW_022702085.1:0-859 GCF_011630105.1 Anneissia japonica | reverse complement strand
AAGAAAATTCACAGCAAGAATCTTGTACTATAAAGACAAACTATTTTTGAAAAACATCATTTTTAAAATCAGACAAAAACAGTAAGCGACTCTTAGACTACAGAAACACAACAGCTAAAATGATTTGGTTACATCTTTGGAACACCAAACTTGAATGAATCATCAAAACTTTGCTTTATTATTATTATCATTATCATTAATACGCAATTATAATAGTTGTATATAATACACTAGTGGAAATTTATACGAAGGTTAGATTAATGCAAGAAAAAATTCTGAGGGCCTGCAAGCCCTTAAGGATTTTTTTTTAATGAAGTAATCCAACCTAAGTATAATGAATTTCCCCTAGTGTTTAGCACTATTCTAATTGCTTTAGTCAATCGCAGTGTTTTAATGTTAGTTCTATAATCAAACAGTAGTAGTGTTTATACATAATACTGAAGTTCTACAGGTTCTAATATATCTTGTTTCAATTACCATTTGTTAACAAACGAATATTGGGTGGGTGGGTGTCTGTCCTTTCTTTCCACAGGCTTGCGTCATAATGCTAGTTGTAAAAACACTATCCTAGAATTAATCTTGGTGCATGATATATATATATATTTGAATTGGTCTATTGTACACAAACCTAAAAAAGATACAGTGCACTACAATTTATTTTTTATAAAAGAACCAGTAAAATTTTGCCTAGGCTCAATGTTATTTTTTGGCCAATTTCAGGCTCAAATTGTTCTTATATATACTGCTGTATAATAATAATATTCTATGTTTGAATAGTGTGTAAAAACACATGTTTCAAACATAGAAAATTATTATTATACAGCAGTATATTACTCTACTTTATAATGGAGGTACAGTA
>NW_022702084.1:0-1050 GCF_011630105.1 Anneissia japonica | reverse complement strand
GGGTTTTCTCCGCCGCCGCAGAATGAGAGTAACTTGCCGATGTCCCCTCTCACGTCCACGATTGCATTCGAGTTCGGCATTTGAGGGGAAGGGGGATCGTTAAGAACGGACATTGCAGCCTGTAGAATATCATCCGATTCAAATAAAAAATCAAACAGTTCAAAGTCATCTCCACCGGTAGGCTCCATGGTCTTTCGTCGAATACCCCTTTTCAACTGTTCTGTTTTTTTCTCCACAATACAGAATACAAGCCCTATCACGTCGTCGTCGTCGTCATCGTCGTCGTCATCGTTCCAACGCTACACTCGAATAGGACTTGTCATGGCTCGTTTTTTAACCCCCCCCCCCTCGGTGCTTCACGGGCCTACATTGACTTTTTTTTTCTTCTTAATTGTGATGGATTAATCATTTTATTTATCTTTGTTTTGTTTTTTTATTTGTTTAACTTGTTTTTTGTTTTTTTTTTTCGTTTTGCAGATCAAACAAAGCTTCATTTCACCTCGTTTAACCAGTTCACAAGTTAGGCCATTCCTAGAACATTCTTTAACAAGTCCGCGCGCGTGCGCGTGCTGCTGCATATAATTAGTTTTTAACTGGAAAGAAAGAACAACGACGGCAAAGACACCGATCACCATGTTATTGTCGACAACAGCGAAGAACCTACATAGATTCTTAATATAGGTAAGAAGATATTCATTTATTTCAATAGTATATGTGTCTAAACAGTTGACAAACGATATAATTGTACCAAGTTGCATCTTTTCGTAATCTTTTAGACCTAGGGCAGAGAGCATAGCTGCACCAAGCTAAAGCTAAGCACATCGATGCGTTGCTTTCGTACTATATTCTGAAAAGGGATAAGGAGGTGGGGAGGGTATAATAACAGGCCGACTACGTATAGGCCTATGCCCTTCAATTGGCTTGTATGTCTGTCTGTCTGTCTGTTTCATCAACCAGGAGTAGAATACTATTGTAAAGGTATTTACTTCTTCTTCTTCTTCTTCTTAATATATCTAGGCCTATGCCCGTGGTAGCTCTGTCGATATATCA
>NW_022702083.1:0-1064 GCF_011630105.1 Anneissia japonica | reverse complement strand
ATCGACAAATAAACATGCAATTAGGTGGTGTAATTCTCCAACAAAAAGTCTAGAATATTGAAATATATTACTTATTGTGAAGTCTGAGGTCTATGCTCATTGCTTTCATATAGAGAATTACATTCACCACACAACAATACATTACTATAGATACAATATTATAATCTTTTAGAATAACTTATATTACATCTACAGCATGCTTTTAGGGCCACATTAAATATTTTGTATTGCAAGACTGACTCAACTCTGCAAAATCACCATTTTATTTAGGTCTTGCTAATTGTATATTATATTTTGTAGTTCATGTTATTACTCTGTACTTTGTGAAAATGAATATTGATAATTGATAAATTGATTAACATACTGTATACTCAAAAATGATGATGACTTTTAAAACAGAGAATGTTTTAATCTGGTAATGTGTACATAAACAATACTAATATGTAGGGGGTAATGATAAAAACATATTACAGTAGAACCCCTCCTTTGGGACACCCCTATTAAGGGGACACTTTTTTTAGCTGGGAAGTGGGGGAAATGTATCTTTTCAACACTACGGCCGACCCCTATTCGGGGGACAGTACACCCCTATAATAGGGGACACCTTTTTTGGTCCCGAAGGTGTCCCCTCAATAGGGGTTCTACTGAAGTTTAATGACAAACTGTCAGGTGTTGAGCTAAATTTCTTGGAAATATAAAGTACTTACTTTGTATAGTTAATTATATACTTTCAATTAAAATAAAAGCTCTGTGCACATTATTAAATTGTGTGGCAAATTTATATGATGTGCATGATAATGTCATATTACATCCAAATATGGACAATGCCTGCATATCACATTTATTTGTCACATAAAATTTGATGTGTAGACAGAGCTTTAAAACGAGAATATATTTTCTTCACCAATTAACAAATACATAATAACTCTGTTCCTGTATTCAATGTATAGACCATTAACACTGCTCCTTTATTGCTTGCATAAACCTTTAAATTTGCTAGTGATAAATTTAAAGATTTTTTTGGGGTATAAAATCTATAAATTAGCAACAAATGAAATATTTTG
>NW_022702082.1:36929-40101 GCF_011630105.1 Anneissia japonica | reverse complement strand
GCGCGCGTCGATGACCGTTTTTGTTTTTTTACTTAGTTCCGAAATCATTCTGTCGTTGGATTCACTCGACTTCTCACTCTTTTCGTCGCTCAGAAGTCGTTCGAGTTGTCGGATCTCCTGTCGATGTCTTTCCAGCTCCCGCTTCAACGAATCCGTTTCTTTCGAATCCGTTACATTCTTGTCAACGTTCGAAAGTTGGGACTCAAGATTTGCGCGTTCACTCTCGGACGTATTCAGCAGGTCGCGAAGCTTGTCGAGATCTGCCGAACGTCGTTCGGCCGTCGCTTGCCACGACCTCTTATCGGCTTGCCACCTATCAAGGTCCTCTTTCGACCGACGTTCGGAATCGGTCGCGAGCTTCAGTTTCTCCGAGAGGGACGCGCACTCGTCAAGAGCCTCTTCCGCTTCGGCCGATCGCGAAATCTTATCGGATTCCAGTTTAGCTATCCGATCGAAATGCTTCTCTTCCCGTTCCTTTAGGGCCGCATGCAACTTACCTGTGTCTCTTCTCAGTTTCTATTCCTTTTCTTTGAGAAAAGATATCTGCGTTCGAAGATTTTCAATCTCGTCCGAGTGGCTCGCCTTCGCCGTTGCAAGTTTCGTTTCAGCGTCCGATTTCTCCCTCTCGAGATCTTCTCGAAGCGATCCGAGTTCCTTGGCGTGGGATTCGTGAGATTCGTCGCGTGCCTTCTTCAAATCTTCGACCCATTGCTTCCACTGCGGGATCTCCTTCTCGATATTTTCGTGGTTCGCCTTCAGCCTGATCTCGGCTTCCTTGGCGGCCGCCAGATCGCGGGAAGTCCGTCGCAGTTCGTCTTTCGTCTTTTCTAGAAGGATGGAAAGTTCGGCACTCCGGTCGTCCGCGCATTCTTCGCGCGCTCTCGAGAGGTCCGTTTGCAATGCGGCTATCTCGTCATTGAGAGCGGTCGCCTCGCGTCCTTTGTTAGCGAGCTGCACCCCAAATCCCTTTATTTTCCGTCCGTCACGTTCCTTCCCGTCTTTGAGGACGGCGATCTCGTCTTCGAGACCGGCCGCCTCTCGAATCTTCTTCGCGATCGTAGCGTCCAACTTTTTCATCCTCTTCACGTTTCTTTCAATCTCTTCTTTGTAGGCCGTCATTTGATCGTCCGTCTTACTTCCGTTCCGTTTCATTTTCTCTTCCAGGGTGTCGATCTCGATCCGCAAGTCGATAGCCGTGCTATCTTTATCGGAAAGCTGCTTTTCCATCCTCCTACTCTCCTTTTCGTTATCATCTTTCAATGCGGTTAATTTCTCGACATCCTTGATCAGCGAAGAATCCTTTCGGGTGGCCTCGGCCAGCTTTTCCTTAAGATCGGCAATCTCCGTCCAGAGAATATCGGTCCTGTCAGAGTGATCGGCCTTGGCCGTTTCCAGATCTGAGATCTTCTTCGCCTTGTCGGACTCGACGGAAGAACGAAACTCGCGAAGGTTCGCTTCGTGATTCTTCTCCGTTACGTCCAACCACTCCTTCAGACTCTCGACCTCCCTCTCGCTCTCTTCCAACTTCTTCGCCGACCTTCGTTCCCTGTCTTTGGCAGTCTCCACTTCGCGAGTCGCCAATCGCAGATCCTCTTTGATCTTTTCGAGAATCGCCGAACGTCGGGCGTCGCCGTCGCTGCGTTCCTTGGAAGCCGTTGCCACCTTTTCCCTTTCGGCACGGATTCCGCATACTGTTGCTGCCGTTGCTGCGGTGCACGATCCGCGGGTAACGTTGCGACTTCCAACTCAGACGAAGTCGTCGGTGGCGTGACGAAGGTATTCTCTTCTTCTCCGTCATCGTACCTTTCCAAAGCGTCAAAGAGCTCGTTCGCAGGGAGAGCAGACTGCACAGGCATTCGAACAAACCTTTGAGATCGCACGCGTCGTCCGGGTTCCCTTGGTCGGTCTCCATGTCACCGCACACGGTTCCGGAGACGAAGGCGTCGACGAATCGACGTTCGAATCCGTTGACGCGCACCAGCTGAGGGGACAGACCCATCATCGAACCCGACGGTGCGTATCCGGATCTGTACGCCGTGGAAATCATGCGCATCAACCCCGTCGGAGTGAGTTCGGGGTCGGCCAGCTGCGCGTGAACGCGCCTCTCGTAATTGTCGTCCATGTGAGATTGCTTGGCGTTCGCCTTTTCCGTTGGCGCCTTCCTCTTCTTCTCTCGGGATCTCGCCGATCGTTCGTCGGTTGTCGAGGTAGAAGTG
Organism: Anneissia japonica; assembly: GCF_011630105.1. NCBI lineage: Eukaryota > Metazoa > Echinodermata > Crinoidea > Comatulida > Comatulidae > Anneissia > Anneissia japonica. The sequence continues at coordinate 37,885 of NW_022702082.1, read as the reverse complement.
CCGGCGAGACCGGGAACTCTAGTTGCCATTACAGTTTGTTTATTTTTTTTAACAACACCGACGATTTTGCGGCTCGTCTTTGTCATTAATGACAACCTGCGTTCGGCCGGGCAACCCAAGATGTCTTTGCGCTCATCGGCTAGCAAACGCATCCGCCTCACCTCTTGGTGCGTGGAACCGGAAACGGTTAGAAGATCGTCCAAGAAAACGGAACCTGATTCGGTTGTTCCGGCGCCACGCGGAATATCGGAGGACAACGAGGTCGTTCTGCAGCAGCATCTTCACGCATGCACACGAATGACAATTTGACAAAAAGAAAGATACAGAGACGAAAAGTTAAAGTTTTTAACGATTTAATTGTTTCATCCGAAACCTGCACATCTTCTCGCCCATCATCCGCTACAGCAGACTCAAACATTCCGTCAGACGGGATGTGCTCACCTCGAATATCCGAGGCAGCAGCCGATCTCCGGGAAGTGGTCTCAGCCGATGGAACCTAGGCAGTAGCACGACGGAGTTCTCGAAACGAACGCCGTACACGGTCCTCTTGAGCAGGTACAAAGTACTTTCGTCCGAGTTCGATAGCAAGAAATGCTTCTTCGATTCAGTCTGTTTGGAATAGCAGAGCAGAAGCGTCATCAGGTCGCACACGAACTGCTTGACGTCATCCAGAAACGATTCGTCGATCGCAGCACCCTCGTCCGGTAACCTTTCGGAAGAGACGTGCACCAGAAACGATTCCCTCAGAGCCTGCATTAACTTGGTCTCCCTCTCCAACTTTCTCATGACGATGTCCCTTCCTCTCTTCACGAAGAACGCGCGGTTGTACCCACGTCGCTTCTCTTGGTTCGTGAGATTTCTCAACACCCTGTCAACCGCGTCCGCGAAACGTGCCATGGCGCCGTCCCTACTCCGCGTCCTGGAGGCGTCTCGTCTCTGTCCCACGAACAGAGGCA
>NW_022702082.1:31925-36523 GCF_011630105.1 Anneissia japonica | reverse complement strand
TCGTTCGTCGGCCGCGCAGACGTGGACCCGGAGAGACTTTTCGCATACGAAGTGTGTACCGTCCTGCAGCGGTTCCGCGAATCCGCACGCATTCGGCACGCATTCGTGAAGTTCGTCGACGTGGTAGATGTTGTAACGTTTCGCTGTCACGTACGCGTTGAGCGCTGCCGCAGCCATCTTCATAATTTTTTCCTCTAAATTCCTCTTTTTTATATGTTTCAGGCTTCCAGAGAAACCGGCTGCGACCTCGGATGGATGGACGAATACCCTTGGATGAAGCAAGCGGCGATGATATCCACCTTGCCCGTGTTTCAACCGAAGAACGTGTCGGTTCTGCTCACGTCGTCGATGACCTCCAGCGAGCACTGGTCCCAGGAACTGGTGACGATCAAACACGAGGGACGACCTCTCGTAAAGTACATCACGCAATCGTACCTGTGCGACGCCTGCTTCGAGAGAGGCGTCCGCAAGATGTGTCCCCACCGGAGGCACCTGGTGCCGGAACACATAGAAGATAGCGAGGGGAACGTGGTGCAGCAGATGATGAATCTGATTGCGAGCGGAAGCTACGAGCTGGAATGCATGGGCATTCCAGTCTGCTCGACTTCGTCGCTCGCCGAACGTCTTTTCTCCGGAAGGTTGCTCTCCCGGCTGTTCGACGAAGAACGGAGGTCCGGCAGGAGATCCGGATTCGCATCCAGTCTTTTGATAGCCGTGGATCCAAAGCCGTCGGACGTGTCCGGCATAGGTCTGGTCGCGGGGGCAATTACGTCCGATGGCAATCTCAGACAGGTGAGTCTCACTGGCGGTATCTTGCAAGCTCTGCTTCTCTTCTCCGTTATCCTTCTCAGCGCGTACGTCACGTGGTTTCGCGGACCTCGGCAGATCGCGTGCCCCGTTCGCCGGCGTCGGAGTTCGACACCCGCGTCTGAAGGACGGACACGGCCACGGCCATCGGCGAACCTCCGATCGAGTTCCACAGCGGCTGATCGTAGCTGTTGGTAAGCAGCTGGTTCGCGAGGTTCTTCGCGCTATCTATTATCCAGTGTCTTTCCTCCGGTTCCAAATTCCTGTACTCGGTTTCCACGCCGGGCACGTACACGAGGTTGGCAAGCTCAAACGACATGAGCACCGTCTTTTCCAGGTTGGCGATCTCCACGAGCCGACCGATCTCCGGCGAGGTGGCGGCCCCGACGACGGTCAGGGCGTGAATCAGAACCGATCTGCTCGCTCTGAATTCCGTCATGTCCTCCACGGTTGCGTTCACGTCCATAACGTTTTCTCTGCCGCAGGTTCTCGTAACCAGCTCGCCGTGCGACAAACCCGATGCGTTTATCTCGGCCGTTATCGCCTTGGCGTCGGTCTCCCTCTTCCATCGGACGAAGAGGTCTTTGCGTTCTCGAAAGAAATCCAGGTCGCACTCCACAGAATGAAAAGCTCTCCTCAACATGTTTTAACGCGAATTAGTTAGAAACCAGAGAAGTTGCTCAGTTTTTATTAACACCGTTTTCTTGTCTCTTTCGCAGATTCTAGCTCTGAAGCACGTGGTCGCCACAGTCGACCGTATGGATTCCTTGTTGGACGTGCACGCAGACCTCGTCGTCGACACCGTGAACGAAGTCCTGTCCACGTACCGAACGCTGATCAGCTGGTCCGTTCGCGTGTACGTCGAACGGAACACTTCGCACGCCCACGCTGCGATGATGGCAAAGCAGGTGACGGATCGGTTCGCCGGCACGTCCGTCGACGTCTCGTTCGAGAAGGAGACGAGAAAGGACGGCGCCAGGTGCGTCGGACTGTGGACGAGGGACCAGGGCAATCTAGTGCACCTCTCTCAGATGCTGCTGGAAAACGATCGGGTCGCGTTCTCCGAAGATATCGACGTGGCCTCGATGGAGACTTTGCACGATCAGCTACGAAACTTCAGACGACTCGTGAGGTCTGACGGAAAGATAACGGTCACAGGAAAATCTGTCGGAGTGCGTGACGACCTCGCCAAGACGTTCATCCTCTGGTTGGCTTGGACTTGTTTCTTTCGATCTTGATTATTATGTTTAAAACTAATAAAATGTTAGAATAGAATATGTGGTTTCTCAAGTGTGCTTTCTTATATTTTCGTAACTGTCGTACACCGCTTCCTAGTCGAACGTAGGCACACGCAACACGTCGTGATACGACATGCGCACATCTCGCACGCAATCAGGTGACCTCACGGCTGGGCTAGGACGCTGGCAGGAGCGTCGAAACAAATCGTGCAAGGAAAGAGTGGTGGCAGAACGAAGTATTCGCACTTGCTTTCCTTGCGGTCGGGCAAAAAATATTTGCAAAAGGCCAGGATTCTCTTTCCAGCTATCATCTACTCTCTCGACATAATATTAATAGTAATTAAAAGAGACGATTAACATTTTTTTATTGTTTTTAAAATCTTTATTTATAAAAAAAACAATCGATAATAACTGTTCAACCTCTCCCGGACATCGATAACGAACCTTCCCATATCAACTCCTCTATTTGCTCATCCAATCCGGACAACGTGGTAGCCAGTCGCTCCGTCTCGGCTCTCGTCATAGCGAGTTCCTATCTGATGATTCGATTGCTTTTGGATATCGACTCGAGATGGGCTCTCATGCGTGCGATCTCCATGTCGCGTTCGGCAACTGCCGCTTCCAGACGGCCGGTGTGATTAGTTGGCTTTTCGGCTTTGAGCATTTTTCGTCTTTCGTCTAACCGGCAGTTTCAAAATAAAATGTAATTTTGGTAATCGATCGGCTTTTATGAGTTAGGCGCTTGGTCGTCGTCGTCGTCGCGTAAGAACAAGTGCGATAAGATTCCTGTGAAGAACGCGATCGAACAGGCGACGTTGAAAAGAGTTTCCAAAAAAGTCCAGAGTCTCCCCGCACACTCACCGGACGTCGGCGTCGACAACTTGTTCACGATGACGTACAGCTGTATCTTTCCGCCCGAATCCGTCGACGGAGCAATGATCGTCTTGAGAAAGTTGTCGCCGTGCGTCCGTCTGAGCCGGCGGTGCAGGTTTTTCAACGAACACGATCCGTCCAGCGTTGTCTTGAAGGTTTTCACGGACGGAGTTTCGAATGCGCACTCTTGGACGTCGTCGCGAACGCGATTTTCTTCGTCGTCTTGCAGTTCGTCGCTGGGCACTCCGGACTTGTCGAATATCACTTTGAAGGAGATCTTCTTGTTTGCGGATTTCGGTTTGTGGAAGTGTACGGCTATTCCCGTAATCGCGGCGAGTCCCTCCAGTTTCGTGAGATCGATCTCGGTCCTGCCGTCCGTGACCAACGTTCCTCCGAACATGTCGTCGTCTATCATGACCGGTTCGACTCTCCGACAGTGCAAACCCGGAGGTAACGAAGCGACGAACGATCTCCACGCGTCCATCAAGAATCTTTAGCTACCCAGATAGGTAACTCGTATTCCGAATCTCCGGATATCACGTTCGTTCCGATAGATTTGCCGGCCGGCAACGCGACGAGGTCGCCCGTGGCCAATAACGCACGACGCGGCGCGTACGTCTTGCCCTTTGTGTTGGAAAACTATGGATAGTAGTGTGAAAGGGATCACCGCGGACAGCGAAACGTTCATCTCGGACGTGCACACGTTAAGCGAACGCGACGCTAATGTTCCTCGACTTCAGGGAGTACGTTCGCCACGTGGCGAACAGGCGCGACGCTTGCATGCGTAGGGTGAACGAGGAATTCAAGAATGCCGAACTCCATCTCCTGGACAAGGAGCAATGTCGACGTGTCAGGAAGACTTTCGACGAACTACCGATGTGCATGTGCATCCTGAAAGAGATTGAGCAAGGCGATATCAGTGCGAGCCATGTTCTAGCACGGTATGCGCTCGAACGTGGGCACCGTCGTGCACGGAGAGTCGACGGTGGAGATGCCCTGGCCGTCGGAGGACGTGGTCACCGCGTTCTGAGAACGATACGAAGCGCACCTCGACCGGTTCGTCATCAGATCGGTGTGGATATACGGGTTCGTCGCGACTACGTGTCACGACGGAATCCCGGTCGCGGTGGACTTGGACGAATGTCTAGTGTTCAGAAATCGGGAAGGCGTCCTCCACGTCAGGTCCGTCATGACCGAGGAAGCGCTCGCCGTCACGATCGTACATAGTCCGAGCGTCGACGGTCGACTTCGAAGCGCCGTGTCCTACCTGGCCGTCTGTCACGAGAACGTCAGGGCGCTTACCGAATACAACCTGGCCGCAGTCCGAAACTCTGCTGTGAACTTCATCGTGACCGGTCCCAGGGACGAGCGAAAGACTCCGGACGCCGACTACGAAGAGGACGAAGATCGCGTGACGGGTGCGGCTGTCGAAAATCTGTCCGCGCGAGAACGATCGGAGTTCCGCGAGCGGCTTCCCTACTGAGCGACGCGCGAAAGGCCGCCGCCGTGGACAAGGAACAGAAGCTTCTCGCCGACCTTGCGCTGTGCATACGGGAGAAGGAGAATCTGAGAAGCAGCTTGGCAGCTCGGAGGCACGGAGGGATGCACGGTCTTCCCGACGTCGCCACGGAGGACGTGGGAGACGAGAGGAGCATGCTGGCGTGCGAGTTTAACGCGAAG
>NW_022702082.1:30045-31855 GCF_011630105.1 Anneissia japonica | reverse complement strand
CGCGAATCTCCGACGGACGTCGAGTACACTGTCTGTCTCTTATACACATCTAGATGTGATATCGGCCAAGACTCTACACCAAGTAGTGGACGCGTGTTCGAAATCCTGGCAGGAATTCCTGACGACCGTGGTACTCGCGCAGTGGACGAAGGAGACCGGCATACCGTTGAAACCCTGGGTCAAGAGTGGAATTCAAGATCTAGAGACGATGATGCCGCTGCTGTCTTGCATGACGTTCGCGTGCGGCAGGCGCCTTCTCGCCGAGATGCTGGACGTTCCAGAGTACGTTTTCTGTCGCGAGAAAGACTTTGTGCAAAATTGATAAAATAAAATATGTTCCAAAAACGAAATCACGAAATCTCTTGTATTTTTCTATTTTTTGTATTTTTACGAGGCCGGTGTAGATTCGACTTTTCTAGAATTTTAAAGAGTCTGGACTTAGAAATAAATTCGACTTTTCTGGACTTAGAAAAAATATTCGTAGAGTCTGGACTTAGAACAAATTTCGACTTTTCTGGACTTTTGAAGAGTCTGTACCTGACTTGCAGGAGGACGTCGCCAACACATCGAAGGTGCGAATCGAAGACGTCGTGGACGCATCTGCGATCCTCAGACGGACTTCGAGTGCACGGACGCCTCCTCGGATATCCTACCGACGTCGAGTAGGTGGACGTGTCCGCGATTCTCAGACGGACTTTGAGTGCACGGACGCCTCTTCGGATCTCCTACCGACGTCGAGTAGGTGGACGCGTCCGCGATTCTAATACGGACTTCGAGTACACAAACGCGTCCGCGATTCTCAGACGGACGTCGAGTACACGGACGCCTCCTCGGATCTCCTACCGACGTCGAGTACGCGGATGGATCCGCGAATCTCAGACGGACGTCGAGTACGCGGACGCGTCCGCTATTCTCAGACGGACGTCGAGTACACGGACGCGTCCGCGATTCTCAGACGGACTTCGAGTACACGGACGCGTCCGCGATTCTAAGACGGACGTCGAGTACACGGACGTGTCCGCGATTCTCAGACGGACGTCGAGTACACGGACGCCTCAGCGGATCTCCTACCGACTGCGAATACACGGATGCGTCCTCGATTCTCAGACGGACGTCGAGTACACGGACGCGTCTCTATTTCAACTTTTTCTGAAAATTTGTTTTTCTGAAACTGGAAATAATTTGTGCCCGCGGCCCGACGACGGAGACGAACGTCGAGTAGACGGACGTGGAGTAGACGGACGAATGTCGAGTACGCTCTCGCTTCCGCGACAAGCTGACCGACCTCGAGTACGCGGAAGGACGTCGAGTAGACGGACGAGGAGTACACTCGTGACCGTGTTCTCCGTCCGGTTCACAGGTTCGGCCTCTCTGGACTTATAAAAATTTCTGAAAGCTAGACTTAGAAAAAATTTCGACATTTCTGGACTTAGACAATTTTCAAAAGCTGGAATTAGAAAAAAATTCAGAAAGCTTGAAAACCAGAAAAAAGTGTCCGCGTCTCGACAAAGGACGTCGAGTACACCAACGTTTCGGCGACCCGCCCACGGACGTCGAGTACACCGACGAGTGTGTGACTCGACGACGGACGTTGAGTGTCCGCGAACCTCGACTGATGTCGAGTACACGTCTCTAATTAGACTTCGAAAAAACATTTTTGGAAATTTGAAAGAAATTGTGTCTGCGTCCCGACGACGTACGTCGAGTACACCTACGACTCCGCGAACAGCCGATGGTCGTCGAGTACACGGACGAGTCCGCGAATCTCCGACGGACGTCGAGTACACGGACGCGTCCGCGAATCTCAGAC
>NW_022702082.1:28946-30013 GCF_011630105.1 Anneissia japonica | reverse complement strand
ACGTCGAGTACACTGTCACGTCCGCGATCTCCGTCGGACGTGGAGTACGCGGACGTGTCCGCCATCTCCAACGAACGTCGAGTACACGGACGCGTCCGCGATCTCCGTCGGTCGTCGAGTACACGGACGAGTCCGGGAATCTCCGACGAACGTCGAGTACACGGAGGCGTTCGCGACCCTTCAATGGACGTTGAATAGACCGACGTGGAGTACACGGACGTACGTTGACTGCACGCTCGTGACTGCGACCCGCCGAAAGCGAAAGACGTCGAGTGCGCGGACGTGTCCGCGATCTCCAACGAACGTCGAGTACAAGGAGGTGTTCGAGACGCGCTCAAGACTCTTAGACCGTCGTCGCGTACACCCATCTTGGTGACCGACGTCGCGTACGCCGTCGTGTACACGACCGAGGTCCCCTACACTGTCGTGCAGATCGAAGACTGTGCGGTTCGGAAGGGACTCGTCAGCCGACAAGGTTGTAGTGTTTGTGATGTATTTTTGACTAAAATAAAATAAGAGAAAATTGACACAAATTTAATTTTTTTCGAATTCTTTTATTTCGTCTCATTCACTGTTCTTTTTCTTCCGGTTTCTTCTTCGAAGAGGTAAGCGTCCACCCGCCATAGTCGGGTCGCCGACTTTTGCGTAGTGGTAGTCCGTTTTCCACAGGGAACCTCTCGTTATGTCGAAGTTCGCCCTCCCGATTAAGGTCTTGCAATCACGCAAACTCTTTTCGCGCACGAACGATATCCATTCTCGATGTTGACGAGTGCTGTCTTCCCCTATCTTCCTGGACGTTCTCACGTACTGCACGCTGAAAAATTCTCTAGCCACCTCGTTCGTGATCAGCGTTTCCAAAAACTCCACTTCCATGTATTTAGCGTCGTCTAACGTGAAACACCAATGCAGGCTTTTCGCTTCCGCAACCGATCCGACCTCCGCGTTGGAAGACATGGTGTCTGAGTGAAGACAAATGCCTCGTTGGGCGTGTATGTATATATATCTTCGAACGTAAAGATGTTTTTTGACTTCGACGATAGCAGACAGGGAGAAGAGATGGATCCGCC
>NW_022702082.1:27753-28881 GCF_011630105.1 Anneissia japonica | reverse complement strand
TCTTTACGTTGGTGAAGAAGAAGAACCCCAATGCGAAGGTGACGTGTCGGCACTACCTTCCCGTCGAATCCGAATTATCAGAGACGGTCGCCGACGACGAATCGAGGGTGGTGGTCGGCGGTCGAGAGGAGACGTCGATGCTCGGGTCGAAGAAGGAGGAGCGGGTACACTTTGATTTTTAGATTTTGATAAGATTCGGTCCAGCTTCGTGGTGACTTACACGAAATGTCGCTCCTGTATAGATCCATTTTGATTTGAGTATTAAAGCATAAAAGGCCAAATTCTCGATGGAGACTGTCAGACTGGAACGGTTTGTAAAGGCTGCGAGCGGTCTGCGTGTGATCGAACGTCAGATTAAATTTCTGGTATCGACACTCTACCTAGAAGGTCGAGAGTTGGTCTATAAGTATCCACTAGAAGAATTGCATTTAGAATTTCAACAGATATCGGAGTCGTCCATCGACCTTGTTGAAAAATTTGTAACGAAAGTAATGGCAGAAATCGACGTCGCCGGTTGGCAGTGTTCCACGAACGTAACCGACGACGAATTCGATGCGATGCTTTGCACCGATCTAACGATGGCCGATCGAAATCTCCACCGTTACGCCTTAAACATGGTGTCTGTTGCGGATAAGGACTCCGAGTTGGATTATGTGGCCGTGTTACTTGAACACTCGAAGGTCTTTACAGTTCTGCTGCACGAACTGCAGACGTACACCCGCACACCCCGCATCCCCGCGCAGACCGAGCCGTGCCGTAAAGAAGCGGTGATTGATCTTGCCACTTCTCTTATACACATCTAGATGTGCACTTGCAAGCAGTTTCACTCTCGTCTCGCAAACGTTAAATTAATTTTAGCCGGAATTCAGGGTCTGTTCTGGAGTGATTGCAAGTTTTTCCGACTGCAGATGATAAAGTACGAGCTAAATGCCCAAGTCATGCTACTCGAAAGCCATTTCTCGAAATTACAAAATTGGGAAAAGCATTCGAAATCTGTCGTCGACGTTTTGGAATCGGAATTACGTATGGTGGACGTACAACATTTCGTTGAGACAGCAGAAAAATTGAAAAGGGAACAGGATGCAATGTTTTCGCTCCTGGGTTCATGCCCACTGGAAGACGGAATAA
>NW_022702082.1:23676-27670 GCF_011630105.1 Anneissia japonica | reverse complement strand
TGCTGGCAGAGCAACGAGAGATGAACGCGGTCGAAGTCCTCCTAGCAGTTTCGGTCACGCTGAACGTTATGTTTTTCCTCCACCACGCATTACAATTGCAGGAAGCAGGAAGAGCAAGGAAAACGTCATCCACGAACACGAACACGTCATCGATACATTTCCTTTCCCCGACAAGTACGGAGTTACCGAAAGCGTGCTGGCAGAGCAACGAGAGATGAACGCGGTCGAAGTCCTCCTAGCAGTTTCGGTCACGCTGAACGTTATGGTTTTCCTCCACCACGCATTACCCATAATCGTGAACAAATTACACGGAGCGTGGAAGAACGAGCCTCCCAACGCAACCGTCGGCATATCGGTGTGGAATGTCGGAGTCCCGTCGTCTTCGTCTGCCACGACGACATTGAGACCGCTCACATTCTTAGTGTTGAGGGTTTCCCGGCATAACTGATACACCTCGCTTTCTTCCGATTGACAATCTCGTGTAACATAAGAGAATGGAAAGTTTCCCGGGATATCTTCAGTTTTCCTACATTCATCTCTTTAAAAACTCTCTGGACGGTTTCGGTTCTGTCACCAAGTTCGCTACGGAAGAACGGGTGGACGTTCCATAGCTCCAGTCGTGTGACCAGGTCATTGGCCGCCAGCCTAAATATGCGGCACAGGATCTCCGGCGGAAGTAGCAGGTCTTTGGTGTTGTTCATCTTACGATCGTTGAGCGAATGTGAAGGAATGCTAGTTTACCAAAAAATATAAATAGAATAAGAGAATTCCCATTCGCCCACTGGCGGTTGTATGTACTTTCTTTTTATAGGCGTCCTACTGCTTAATCACATGTGTACCGCCCGTATGGCCAATCTGCCAACAGGCAAGAGTAGGCGTGCGAACGCTATAAATATCCAGCCGTTTCTTTAAAATCTTCTCACTTCGTGAAAATAAGTTTTCAAGGGAAGATGTCGGTAAAATTCGATAGCAGTCTACCTCCGAACAAGGATGATCTACTGCCGTGCGAGTTGTTGCCCGGCAGTCGAATCGACGAAGATTTTCTGTTCACCGAGCCGATGACTGTCTTGTGCATCGAAGCCACGTCCGACGAGATACCCATCGATTCTCTCATGGACTGCGAGACGTACACGTACGTGATGCTGCAGGTGTTTTTCCGACTGGCGTCGCAGCTCCACAACAAGGAGGAACCGTACGCATGCGTGTGCTCACTTCTCGAATCCGAGCGTGATAGTCCACGAGGATGAGAGAGGAGACGTAGATTGCGGTCGTGTTTTCTGGCTGGTCTTTCCCACGCATCTCAATAGGTGGTTGGAGCTCACTGTCCGGGACATCCTCGTCGTGAACTACGGATACGCCGATTGGGAGACGACGCTACCGCCGAAAATGAGGTACGATGAGCTGATGGATTCCCCGCTGGAAGAAGAGGACGACGACGATGACGGTGGAGACAACGACGGCGAAGACGACCATCCGACAGCGAGAACGAGGGGTAGGAAGAGGAAGAAACGAGACGACGGGACTGGTTCGTTTAAATACGCTTTCAGAACCTTCTTACCGAAATTAGGTCTGGGAATAGCGAAAAAGTTTAAAAGGAGGAAATCACTTTGCAGTCCTGTGCCGTCTCTGAAGAAACTGGAAAACTTCGATCGCAGCTTAGAAATGTACTTTCGCTACGAAATTTCCGGGATGCCCAAAGGCAAGCTTCGTCCGACAGTCCGAAAGAAGGACGACGAGCAAGCGTGGGACGTTCGCGTCGACCTGTTGTCGCGGAGGACCTTGTTCGGATCGAGGAGGAGAAAGGATTACAGAGAAGAACTCACCCGAGAGCTGTGCGACGACGACAACGACGACGTGGTCGGAGACGAACGCATAATGAATATCGAGGAACTGTTGGAAGCCGATCGAGGGGAACTTTCCACGGAGACGGCCAAGTCTTTGGAGTTGATCGACCTGACGGCCATAATCAGGGATCAGGAAGACACATGGTGGCCTGGAACATGGAATCGTACATGTTCGAGCCCGATTACTTTCTGCGAAGATCCTTTCCGTCCTGCTTGCAATCAAGCGAAGGCGAGGCTGCCGAAATAAGCCAACTGTACATGACGAAACGAAACAAAGTAAAAAACGTCGGTTTCACCAAAGAATCGGAGAAAAATCCAATAATCGGACTGCTAGAGAGGTCTTTCAAGAAAATGGGGAGAACGCCGGAGAACTACGTAGATCACAAACGTAATAGGTCGTTCTTCAAGTTGTACAAACAAAAGCACGAGAACAACAACTCGCATATGGTCGACGCGATACAACAGTCATATCGCGACGACTGGCGAGGGAAGATGGCCGGCAGTTATAGTCTGAACGGAAGCGGAAACGGAAACGGCTGTTTTCTGAAGTACGTGCACGCCCACGAGTACGACGGTCTTCACGTCGGGTATCGGTACCTTATGCAGATGCTAAAACTAACCGAGGGTGTTGCCGACGTCTCGAACGCCATGGGCGAACTCTGTTTTATCCTGCTCTCTTTCATAAATCAGCTCCGACCGCACACGACGATGAGCCTTCACGGCATACTGGTCGGTCCGCCGAGCTCGGGCAAGACTTCGGTGATGACGGCCACCAAGGCCATCATAGGCACCGCCTATTCGGACGACGTGACGTACAGGACGGCGAAGGCTGTGCTCGTCGAGAACGAGAGCAAGTACAGGAACTCTAAGAAGGTCAGGTTCACAAACGAATTCGTTTCCCCTTCTAGCTCCAAGGGCTATAAGAATCCGCTGGCCGTCGAGAGCAGCCAGGAGGCGGCCATAATGAAGGAGGAGCTGGATTCTGGGTGCACTCGGTCCGAATGCACGGAGAAGGTTGTCGATCCCAACACCGGAGCTACCCGCCACATGCTGAGGGTGGGCGTCAACGTGTGCGACAGCGCAACCTTCCTGGCAATGAACGAAAAGGAGGTGTGTTATTCCATAGACACGAGATTCACCACTTTTCAAGTTCCTCCGATCCAGGAAGTCGTCGCGTCAAAGCGGGTTGGCAATTTGGAATCGAATTTGGATTTCTACCAGATCAGAACGCAGTACGGCACGGTCAGACACCTGGTGATGGAGACGTCCCGCTTGCTCGAGTTGAAGATGTACCCGCGACGTTTCCAAAAGGACCCGTGGTACTGCGATAAAATGCTCATGCTGACCTGGGACAGGCTAGGTTCTGTTTTGGAGCAGTTGAATTTGAAGTTCGGACTGAGGACATTCTCGAGACTCAGGGATCGCGCGTTCGAACTCACGCATCTGCTCAGTCTGATCTTCGGCGTCGTGACAGTGTACGGATGCCCGCCCCAGTCGATCTACGACGAGAATCCCCAGTTGCCAGACGAGAATCCGTGCTGCTACGCATCCAGCTTGATAGCCGCTCACAAGAGATGGATCGACGAACAGTATTGTCACAACCGGCAGTTCCTGCACGACCAGGTGGTCGCCGAAGCGGAGCCGGACCCGGCGGATCTGCTGTTCGTGTTCTCGCTGATTCATCCGTTTCCGCAGAACGAACAGACCATTTTGAAGACCGTCGTGGACCACCTCGTGGATCCCGATCGCACGGAATTCTTGGAAGGGGAGAAATACCTGACCATCGACAGCAGAACTGAGGACTCGCTCTTGTCCACGCTGGAGCGGCAGACGGGAATACCCCGCAAACGTTGCGAAAACATTCTCATTGAGATGCAGAGCGGCGCCAAGACGTCGTTCAGACGATTTGACGACTGCGGCCGTAAGCGGCAGCTCCTGCTGTGCAGCGTCGGGACGGAAACGTATATGGCATTGCACGACGACTTGTACCGATCGATCTCGGACAAGATGATTGTGCATATGGTTGATCTCGGAAAAACCGACTACGTCAACGCACATTTTCTGCGTGTCAGATTGGACGAAACTCACGTAAAAGCGATAAAGTTTCTCTCTCTCCTTCGTGCTCATCCCAGGCACGCGTACTGGAACGG
>NW_022702082.1:19547-23380 GCF_011630105.1 Anneissia japonica | reverse complement strand
TGTACCTTCAAGACCAACGACCTCGGCCACCTCGTCGGATGCTCGTCGATCCTTTCGTCGGACGACAGTTTTTTCGATGTGAACTTGTTGGTTTTGAATTCGCTGGAAAAAGCGTGCCAGCATTTCAAAGTAAGGTTTGACGAATCTTTAATGAAAAAAGTTATAGAAAAGACCATTTTTAAGGACATGACCGATCGCGAGAGCATCGTGTACTTTCCAAAGATAAACATTCGTCAGTTCGCAGAGATGAACGGAGGCAGTCTACCCAAACACTCATGCAAGAACCCGTACAGGAAAATAAATTGCAAAGATGGTTTTGAAGACCCCGAGGTAAGCAGTGCAGCAAACAAGGGTAATTTGAGGTTCGTCGAAGAAGAGTCGAAGTTGTTGAAGCCGAAACCATCTCGCGTGGAACGGAGAAAAGCTTGGAAGCGCATGCTTTCCGATGGATCGGAGCTCAGACTTCGACGAGAGTTTGGGAACGACGTGCCTCGGTACCGGCGAAAAGTCAGCCAGAGGGAAGACGAGGTGATCGCCCAGTATCGGGAACGAGGCTTCAAACCAGTGCCGAGAAAAGGAACCCAGATTTTTCCCTGCGTCTGCGACAGTTACGGTGTTTAGAAATTTAGAAAAAAAAAAAAGAATGAATATGGAATTGAAACGTTAATGAATATTGCAAATAAAACTTGATTGAAAAAGTAACAATTTTTCTGTTTCTATTCATTTGTGTTAGATTGAAAGAGGTGTGTTTTCATATTTTCTTACGTCTTGCCACAGCAATTACAAAATGTTTTATTCTCTACCAATAATTTGAGAGCAAAGAATAGGTGAATGAAATATATATATATACGTCAGAGATTTGTAAAAATATTTTAAAAAATTAATTAGTCATGTCAGATCCAACGATAACATACGGCGAAGTGGACTCCGAAGAACGGCCAGACAGATTTTGCGACGTGGTACTGAGACCTTGGCAACAAGGACTGACGGACAAGCTGGCGAAGCAGCCTGACCCGCGCGCAGTCTTCTAGTATCACGAACCGAGAGGGAACATCGGGAAGAGCTTCATGGCGTCCTACCTAGAGCGGTCGTCGGATGCGATCGTGTTTGACGGCTGCAAGAAGATGGCCGACGCCGCGTACGCGTACGACGGACAGCGCATCGTCGTCTTCGACCTCCACCGCTCCCAGAAGAAACGCGTAAATTACGAACTGATCAAGGGGTTCAAGAACGGACGCCTCTTCAGTCCCAAGTACCAAAGCAAGATGAAGCTGTTCGCAGTACCGCACGTCGTTGTGTTCGCCAACTTTCCGCCCGACCTTCGCGCCATGTCCGCCGACAGGTGGCGTCTGCGAAGAATCGGCATCGACGGTCACGAGTTTGAATAATCGCGACAGACTATAAAAAAAACGGTTTCAGTTTATCACTTCATTTCTCCGTTCGATCTTCGTGTCATAGGAACAATCGAAGGACATGATGGAATTCGAGGCTCCAGCAAATAAAATCTATTCTGCTAAATTTGAGGACTCAACGAGTAACAAAGAGGTGAAACGAAGGAAGGCAAGCGAAGATAAAAAAATAAAACGTATCCAGAAAATGAGGCAGAAGAGGCTGCTTAAACGAAAGGAGAAGCGAATTAGACAACATTCCCACATCTTTTCTTTCAACGGTTTCACCGTGAAAAATATCACGATAAATCTTGAGAACAACGAAGGTACGAAAAAAAGCGAGAGCGTTCAGGCTTACGATTGTCTCCCCGAAACCATTTCGAACTTGATGAGGACTGTTGGAAACCGTCGAGAATTGGAGATTCAGAGAAACGGACACGAACGGTGTGCGTTGAGGCCGTGGCAGGAGAACTTGAAAGAGGTGATGGCCGGCCCTGTGCACGACCGAAAAATTTACTGGGTTGTGGATGAATATGGCGGAGCCGGGAAGACTTTCTTCGCACAGTACGTACGAGCAGTCATGAACGGCCGTTTACATAACAGTTCAAGTTACCGGCTTTTCGCACGAGTCTTTCGCAAGCATCGCAATGAAACTGGGATCGTCGTGTTTGATCTTTCCCGCAAACAATTGAACGTCTCTTCGTTTTTCAATTACAAGTTGATTAACGATTTGAAGGATCTTCGATAAATTTCAGAGGAGAAAATTATCTTATCCATCCGGTGCACGTTTTGGTATTGGCCAGGTTCGAGCCCAACATGAAGAGAATGGATAACGGTCGTTTGGACGTACGTCGCATCGACCAAAACGGACAATTCTTTTGTATTAGAGAAGTGTAAAGTTTAGTTAGCAAATAAATAAGAAAACATAATATGTTAAATAAATAAAAGACGAAGGAAACTAAATATTTTGTTTTCTTTTTGCTTATTTTTTATGTCTCCTGTGACTCCCTTTTGCAAACGGTGCCCAGTTGCCGCAACTATCGTCGGCGCCGGTTCCGCTTTTCATTAAAAATAAAAAAAGAAAAAAGATTTAAATTGTTGTCTTCAGTTTTTATTGTGTTTTTTTTAATCTCTTTTTCTATTTTATTTTGATATGATGACATAAATATATATTAGGGGTGCCTACTTGCATTCAAATAAATGAGCCGTGGTACAGACCTTCAGTCAGGTGTACACGTCGACAACGACCACGGACGGAGACCGACTACGACGGCAAAGAAATCGATCGACCGAGACTGCGAACGAACGACAGAACGACGTACGACACATGTTCTCGTTGGCAATGCGACCCGAACGGTTTTCGAAGATCCGGACTTAGAAAAAATTTCGACTTTTCTGGACTTCGAAAAAAATTCGTCTTTTCTGGACTTAGAAACTTTTTCGAGATTTCTGGACTTAAAAAATTTTCGAAAAGCTGGACTTTTCTGTGCGCGGACGTCGAGTAGACGGACGTCGAGTACACGGACTAATGTCGAGTACACACTCGCGTCCGCGACCTGCCGACCGATCTCGAATACGCGGACGTCGAGTAGACGGACGTCGAGTACACGGACTAATGTCGAGTACACACTCGCGTCCGTGACATGTCGACCGATCTCGAGTACGCGGACGTCGAGTAGACGGACGTGGATAGACGGACGTGGAGTACACGGACGAATGCCGAGTACACCGACGTGTCCTCGACTCGACTACCGCCGTCGTGTACGCCGTTAAGGCAGACAAGACGAGTCTCTAATTTTTAACTTTGGAAAAATTTTCTGAAACTGGAAAAAATTTGTGTCCCCTACTCGCCGACCGACGTCAAGTACACACTCGCGTCCGCGTCCTGCCGACCTATCTCAAGTACGCGGACGTCGAGTACACAGACGGATGTCGAGTACACACTCGCGTCCGCGAACCGCCGACCGAACTCGTGTACGCGTACTCGACGTTCGCGGACGTCGAGTAGACGGACGGACGTGGAGTACACGGACGTGGAGTACAAGGACGGATGTCGAGTACACACTAGCGTCCGCGACCCTCCAACCGACCTCGTGTACGCGTACTGGACGTTCGCGGACGTCGAGTAGACTGACGGACGTGGAGTACACGGACGGATGTCGAGTACACACTCGCGTCCGCGACCCGCCAACCGACCTCGACCGACGCCGACTTGCAACGGTGGGTGCCGGATGCCAGCGTTCCGGTCTACGGATTTTGGAGCCAAGATGTTGGCCAATCGGCATCGAGAGTTTGGATGGCGTGATTTGTCTGACCAATCAAAGTCCCGAGTTAGTGTGGTACGATGCACCGAAATCTATAAATGTGAGTCGGTGTTAGAAAATCATTCATTCCTTACGCAAGTTTCACGGAGGACGGTCGAAGTTGCTGTTGGGAGAGAACGGT
>NW_022702082.1:15092-17948 GCF_011630105.1 Anneissia japonica | reverse complement strand
AAGGTAAGCCTATATTTTTCATGTTTTTGTAGTCAAATTTTCTGGTTTTTTGTCTAAAAAGGTACATAGTGTTATCCATCATTTTTGCAAAAATGCATTTGATGTATGTAATGCTTCATTACTAAGGAACAGCTTGACAAATTAAAAATTTTTTGTAACGGCTAGATTTTTTTCTATGATGGTCAATGTAACCTACATTTTCAGGCGAGTGCAAAGGCGTGTTGCGCATTGTATGGGGCCTAGTGCGATCTGCACGCGCAGGAATTATGGTTAACGACGTTTCGTTAGCATAATTTGGATCAGCGTAGGCCTAGCATGATAAGCGTGCATACAGTACAACAAATAGGCATTTATTAATTATGCGCCTGTTTATAGGCTTAGGCGAACCCAATATTTAGCCTAGCTAGGCCTACTAACTAGATATATTTAATGTAGGCTAACAAACACAAATGTAGTTAATTCGATTTTTAATTTAATATTTATTATTTTTCAGGTTTTGGCCCTACCAACCAGAAGTTTGGCTACCACCACCAATTCTCAGGCAGGTACACATCAAGCAAATTTTAAATATATAATAAGGCAAGTACAGTAATTATTAGGCTTAGGCCTGAGGTAGCCTATTTTATTAGTAATGGTTTACATTATTTCGAATGATTTTGAGGGGGTATTATTCAATTAGCACCTGCATATAGACTAAACGGAGCTTTAAAATATTTAATAGAAAATCAATGCAATTAATTATAGCATATTAATATAGTATCATCAGTCAACTTATTATTTACATAGAGCTTTAGTATTTCTTTTAATTGAAAACAATCACTATTTTGCTTATTCATGCAGGTATAGTTTATCTGGGTCTACCAATTGAAATTTATTCAAAATTCATATTGTTAAATAATTTTAATTCAATTCATACAATACAGCTGTATGTTAGTACAGTATTATTTCAATATGTATTATTTTATTAACATATTATACAGTATTTATTAATATTATTTAATGATGTTGAATACTCTACAACAATTATTTTCTGATAATAAAAATTAAATGCACTTCTAGCATTCCATTTTTATATATAAAAAGTTTATAATGCAATATCAAAATAGATATTCATACATTGTATTTTTAGTTAAGTTGAATATATTTAAAATGTACTAACAGTTTTCTTGCAGATGGAAATCCCTTGATATGTTCTTTGGGAGAATACTGATTTCTAAAAAAGGATTATATTTGGATATTTCTGATAGGATTTAATAGAACTTTCGAACTTGTGGAAGGCAATGTGGACCTGTTCGTCACACCCTATTCACTCAACAGACTCAAACCCATATGTCATCAAATTGACACAGCAACAGCATACTATATAATTAATGTGGACGTAATTTATTTTTGCTCTTTGGTGTTGCAAATATAAATTGTGTGGAGATATTATTATTATTTGCTACAGGATTGCCTGACATTTTGATGATTTCAAACTAGCAGAATTGACTACTGTAACTGGGTAACACTCAAGTTGTCTGTTTGTATGCTAATGCAACACATCTTTTTCATTATCTGTATGTTATATTTTTCATTTAATTTCAAGTGATTGTTAATTAATTGTGCATACTCTTTGAGGAATCATAGTTTGCTTAAAAAGAAATAGGAATTAGGAAAATAGGAAAAAAATAATGAACAAACCCCTGTGAATCAATGTGGCATCTCACAAATCATATACCGGTAGTTTTTTTAAAAGCCTTGTATCATTGTATATTTATCATTTGTTTAAAATTAAATTCATGACAAAAAAATATGACTCCTGTGTAGTTTATCAGTTTTTATGTTTTTATATGTTGCAATTTATCCATCAATGATATCATTATTGATCTTTATTGAATAAAGTAAATACCAAAGTGAATTAATATTATTATTATTTAAATTTGTAAAGATAATAGAATTCCAGTTTTTCTTATTTTAAACTAAAGAAATTTAAATAGTTGTACTTTTTAAACTCTACAACAGAACCCCCACACCAAAAGAGAATGAACCACCACAGTGTTAGTAGTATTACAGATCCTTTGTATAGGATTTGTTGTAGCACACGCGCACCCGCACAAACGCTCTCTAAGCCTATGCTGGATAACAAAAAAACGCTATCCTAGGCCTAAAGCTAGGCCTAGGTTGTATAAAAAGGTATAAAATTCACCAAGTTTGAAAAGCATTTTCTCAAAATTCAACCGTTACAAAATTTTTTGCTTTTGAAACAGAATAAAATAACATCTAATAAGAAAGTATACAAAAAACCAGATTTCTAAATAATGGATAACATGTGTTGACAAACGATTTAAAGTTCCGTACTTAAGTACCTTGACTTTGTGTGGTGGCGCTGTTTGTTTACTTTATCTCTGTATAATAGGCCTCAGAAATACAACTAAAAATACAAGTAAACTTTTTTTTAAACGTAATAATTTAAATGTGTGGTTTAATACACATATAAGTAACTTGTAATTAGTTTCAATTCATGAAAGATAGCTTATATTTTCTGTAATATCTGATATACTACGCAAATTCCTGTACCGATAAACTCGCTAGCGTAGCGATTAATACATCGTTCCACTTCATTGATTTCGCTGACTCAGAAGAATTACAGAATATAGCGCCCTCTATAGTTTAACTCTTTTTGTCCAAAACCCCTATTCGTGAAGACACCGTGCCCTAGCTCTTTTGCGTGAGAGCTTGGGCAAATATCGGACAGGGTCCCCTCGCTCTTTTGCGTGAGAGCTTGGGCAAATATCGGACAGGGTCCCCTCGCTCTTTTGCGTGAAAGCTTGGGAAATTACTCGGACAGGGTCCCCTCGCTCTTTTGCGTGAGAGCTT
>NW_022702082.1:14636-14991 GCF_011630105.1 Anneissia japonica | reverse complement strand
GAGAGCTTGTGGGCATATATCGGACAGGGTCCCCTCGCTCTTTTTGCGTGAGAGCATGGGCATATATCGGACAGGGTCCCCTCGCTCTTTTGCGTAAGAGCTTGGGCACGGGATCGGGAGGGTCTCAAACGGTCCTTTTCCTTTCCGCTCCTAGTGTCAAGGAAAGCTGACGGCGAGTATTTTTTGTCAAGGAAAGCTTACGGCAAGTAGTTCGCTGGGGGAGCGACGAACCTTTGAATCCGCAACAAGTAGATTAATCTCTCCTGGAGAGACGAAATCTTGGCCCATCACGATTAGGCAACGAAAGGGTGGGTGCGGATTCGGTCGGGTCTCTATCGTCCCATCATTCACATCT
>NW_022702082.1:13918-14227 GCF_011630105.1 Anneissia japonica | reverse complement strand
TTTGCGTTGGACGGGACGCTCACGTCTTTGGGAAGAGCCGGAGTTGGGTCATTTGGGGTCCGAGGGTCTCTAATTCCCTCCCGCCTCTCCCGAGGAACGTTGTGACCTTGAGGGGACGCAATTCCGGAGGAGGAGCAACGACGGCGTTACGCCTTTCCGCCAGGGCGATCGCTCAGACGGATCGGCCTGCAAATTCCCCCCGGGTCCGGATGCGTGCGGAGGACTTAGCTCTCACTGACGATCTGGTGCATTCCCGCAAGCCAGATCAGCGTTACCATTCCACGGTAACAGTGTATAAGAGACAGCTCT
>NW_022702082.1:12223-13909 GCF_011630105.1 Anneissia japonica | reverse complement strand
CTCCTCACATCGTCGTAACGGTCACCCACAGCAACGAGATATAATGCGAAAGGTACCTGACTCGGCCGTTGAGCTTGCAGCCGCAGTAGTCATGAGCAAAAATAGTTTCTCTGTCCCGCGTTCGGGCCCTTTACGGAGTCCGCTCGCTGGTAACTTGGGTATATATTCGGACAGGGTCGGGTGGGTCTCTCACTTCCGGTCGGGTCTTTCCATTTCCGCTCTTCAGACGAAAGCTTACGGCGATTTTTTTTTTTGGGGAGGCCTACGGTTATTAGTCCCTGGAGAGCGACGATCCCTTTCCGCTTCGTAGTGGTGTGTGCAATCTCTCATATCTCTCATCTTCCACCTGTGAGCTGATCGGCGGATGGAGGAGGTACCCCACTGGGCAGCGACGAAATTCCCTAAATCCGCAACAAGTAGATTAATTTCTCCAGAACCATCACGACTAGGCAACGAAAGGATGGCTCTGGAGAGACGAAATCTTGGCCCATCACGATTAGGCAACGAAAGGGTGGGTGCGGATTCGGTCGGGTCTCTATCGTCCCATCATTCTGGATCCCTCTCGCAGTTTTACGCGAGAAATTTGGCAATTACTCGGACAGGGTCCCCTCGCTCTTTTTGCGTGAGAGCTTGGGCAATATATCGGACAGGGTCCCCTCGCTCTTTTGCGTGAGAGCTTGGGCATATTACTCGGACAGGGTCCCCTCGCTCTTTTGCGCGAGAGCTTGGGCACGGGGTCGGGATGGTCTTGGACAGTCCTTTTTCTTTCCGCTCCTACAGTGTCAAGAAAAGCTGACGGCGAGTATTTTTTGTCAAGGAAAGCTTACGGCAAGTAGTTCACTGGGGAGCGACGAATCTTTGAATCCGCAACAAGTAGATTAATCTCTCCTGGAGAGACGAAATCTTGGCCCATCACGATTAGGCAACGAAAGGGTGGGTGCGGATTCGGTCGGGTCTCCATCGTCCCATCATTCTGGATCCCGCTCGCAGTTTTACGCGAGAATTTTTGGGCAATTACTCGGACAGGGTCCCCTCGCTCTTTTTGCGTGAGAGCTTGGGCATATATCGGACAGGGTCCCCTCGCTCTTTTGCGTGAGAGCTTGAGCATATTACTCGGACAGGGTCCCCTCGTTCTTTTGCGTGAGAACTTGGGCATATTACTCGGACAGGGTCCCCTCGCTCTTTTGCGTGAGAGCTTGGGCACGGGGTCGGGAGGGTCTCAAACGGTCCTTTTCTTTCCGCTCCTAGTGTCAAGGAAAGCTGACGGCGAGTATTTTTTGTCAAGGAAAGCTTACAGCAAGTAGTTCACTGAGGTAGTGACGAACCTTTGAATCCGCAACAAGTAGATTAATCTCTCCTGGAGAGACGAAATCTTAGCCCATCACGATTAGGCAACGAAAGGGTGGGTGCGGATTCGGTCGGGTCTCCATCACCCATCATTCTGGATCCCACTCGAAGTTTTACGCGAGAATTTTTTGGCAATTACTCGGACAGGGTCCCCTCGCTCTTTTGCGTGAGAGCTTGGGCAATTACTCGGACAGGGTCCCCTCGCTCTTTTGCGTGAGATCTTGGGCATATATCGGACAGGGTCTCCTCGCTCTTTTGCGTGAGAGCTTGGGCATATATCAGACAGGGTCCCCTCGCTCTTTTTGCGTGAGAGCTTGGGCAATTACTAGGACAGGGTCC
>NW_022702082.1:10496-12203 GCF_011630105.1 Anneissia japonica | reverse complement strand
AATATATCGGACAGGGTCCCCTCGCTCTTTTTGCGTGAGAGCTTGGGCATATATCGGACAGGGTCCCCTCGCTCTCTTGCGTTAGAGCTTGGGCAAATATCGGACAGGGTCCCCTCGCTCTTTTTGCGTGAGAGCTTGGGCATATATCGGACAGGGTCCCCTCGTTCTTTTGCGCGAGAATGGGGGTATGCCGCTGCTTCCTTGCGGAATGGACCGCCGAAAAGCCCGTACGACGAACGATTCAGTGTCTGTCTCTTATACACATCTAGATGTGTATAAGAGACAGCCACGTTCTTCGATGGCGAAATTTATATTTTGCAACTCAATTTCAAAATTGAACTGTACTTGCACATGTTCAACCCGCAATGGTCACCCTCAGCTACGAGTTAACCTAACCGGCCGTTGGAGTTTGCATAGACAGTCGATGACAATGCGTGGTCTCCCGCCCGGCATTACTCGGACAGGGTCCCCTCGCTCTTTTTGCGTGAGAGCTTGGGCATATATCGGACAGGGTCCCCTCGTTCTTTTGCGCGAGAACGGGGGTATGCCGCTGCTTCCTTGCGGAATGGACCGCCGAAAACCCCGTACGACGAACGATTCAGTGTGCAGGTCTCGTTCTTCGTGCGGACGGTTCGACGGTTCCATCCGCACGGGTAGGTTCGGCCTTTTCGGTCGGGTGCGAACGCCGATCCGAAAGTTCAGACGACGATTCAGTGCACAAGTTTCGTCGTCGGGACTTTCGAACCGGCGTTCGCATCCGTGCAAGGAAGTCGTCCTTCTCGGTCCATCCAAAAGGCAGCGGTTGGGTGTGGGGGGTGGGGTCGATGCTGTTAACCTGCTCGTGGTGACCCTACTACGGCTATCAGACTCCGTTCGTCGGTCTCCGATCGCTTAACCGATAACAGCAAACATAATTTTTTTAAAGCTAGAGATTTCTGGACTTTGAAAGACAAATTTTCGACAATTCTGGACTTCGAAAAATTTTCGACAATTCTGGACTTAGACAAATTTTTGACAATTCTGGACTTAGACAAATTTTCGAAAATTCTGGACTCAGAAAAATTTTCGACTTTCCTGGACTTAGAAAAATTTCGACAATTCTGGACTTAAACAATTTTTCGACAATTCTGGACTTAGACAAATTTTCGACTTTTCTGGACTTAGACAAATTTTCGACTTTTCTGGACTTTGTTTGCGATAGCACCCCAACAAGCTCGTCCGACACACATACCGGAGGAGCCATTCGTGGAGAAAACTGCAGAGGCGTTCACGATGAATTTGGAAGATCGTGATTTTTTGCCCATGAAGGATTACTTGGGATTGAACGCGCTGGTCATGTCGATGCTCGAGCCTTGGAAACCCGCGGATTGGGAACCCTTCTCGGATCCGGTGCGGTTCGATTTCCGGAGGAACGGCGTGGATTGCGAAATCCGCCCCGTTCTGTTCGACGGTTAGATCGACCTCGAGGTAACATTTAGATATTTAATTTTCTAGAGAGGAAGATGGGGGTGGGGAAAGGCGAGTAGGTAGTTTTTCCAGTGGGTTATTTATTCAGTTTTGTTTCTTTGTTCAGGTATGTAATGATATGGCGTCGGATGCGGTCGGGAAACAGCCGTCCGGCAGGAACAAGAAGGCGCGTCAACGCTTCACGCCTAGCTGGTGCGTGTTCTGCAAGAACAACGGCGAGATGGAGAGCGTGTACGTGAG
>NW_022702082.1:9326-10483 GCF_011630105.1 Anneissia japonica | reverse complement strand
TCCTCAAGGGTGTTGACGGGAAGGTGGTATGTCCGATCCTGAGGAAGTACACGTGCCCGACCTGCGGGGACGGCGGGGACAACGCACACACTGTCAAGTATTGCCCCTATAATAATAATAAAAAAAAAGAAGAAGGTGAAAGTAGAAGAAGATACGGAAAAAATCTCTCTTGTCAGCGTTTTTTTAAATTACAAAATAATTAGTGATTTTCTAGTTTGAATAAAGAGAAGGCTAAAATAAAATGTGAAAATATTGGTCTTGTGTGCGTTTTTCTTAAATTTTTTAAACTTGTTTTTTGTGACTGAAGATATAACAATGTTTGGTATCCGGCCGTCTAGACTTGAAAGGTCGAAGAACTGGAAGCCAGACAATCACCGACTGGAATTGTCAGGTAGACGACACCAACAGTCTGTAATTGTCAGGTCGACAAACTCGAAGCACGACACACACTCTACACTCGCACAACTTCAAACATCACGCTCGAACAACAATTACACTCGATAAAATTACATTGGACGACATTTTCAGAATTATATGCATATTTTTTATTCAACAAACACAAAGTAATAATTTCTCGATATTAAATTCTAACCGGTTTGGTTACATTATTTTCTTTGTTGGAACGCTTCTTTTTATTTTTAGATTCGCCTCGCTTCTTTCTTTTCCCCGTCTTCCATGTTTCATCCTCTTCGTCATCATCGTCGTCCTCTTCGTTATTTTTCTGATCGTCTCCTTCTTTTTTCTTCTTCCCATTTTTACTTTGTTCGTCATCGTCTCTCGCTCGCTTAAGCAAAGTGCACATCATCACCTGAATGTCTTTCATCATTTTTCTAAACTCGCCCTGCTCCTTCGTCCACGCCATTCTCTCTTTCTTGAAGTTCATCCGCTCTTCCTCCAATTCGCCGATCGTCTCCCTGAACGCGTTGCGTTCCTCGGCCATGCGTTTTGAGCTCGTCGTTAAACTCGCTCTGGAGTCGAGCGAGGTCGTCCTTGGCCCTTTTCAGTTCCTCCCGCGCGTCCGCTAACTGCTTCAGGAGGTCCTGGACGATGCGATCGGAAGCGTTAATCGTCTGCAGTTCTCTCGAAACGCTCCGAGTTAGCGTGCAGCTGGTCTCCTTTTCGATTTCCCTCACCAAATTCTTTTCCCTCCTCGAAGC
>NW_022702082.1:5149-7435 GCF_011630105.1 Anneissia japonica | reverse complement strand
TGATGACAAAGAAAAGACACAGACACGAGCTGTCTCTTATACACATCTAGATGTGTATAAGAGACAGGCATATGTCTTTTTATAGGAGCGCAAATATTTTCAGAGCTACCACTCTTTCAGCTACTACGATAAAGTGCGCATGTACACAGATTTTTTTAATTAACTTTTCCTGTAGCCACTGATGTACAACATATTGGGTCGTTTTATTATAAAAGTTCCGTGGCAAAACAACGTATGTTTGCATGTTTGAAACTTAGTAATAAGTTTTTGAAATTGTGCATGTTTGTATATCTGTATATATTGGGATTTTAATTACAATCATTCAATTATTGCACAGTTATTAGCGATATTCACTTATACGTTGTTTTGCTTTAATGAACATCAGTAACGAGTTTTTTTTGCCAAACTCCATCGGCTCAAAAACAGTTTTTGAATACCAAAAGAGTCAAAACAAAGTATGTTCATCGTATATGCGTTGTAACGTGACTCTGCAGGACGTAAGCACGACCTCGTTATAGATTATTACTTTTTTTGGTTTACACGGAAAACGGAATACCATCAACAACTCAATTGCATATAACAACGACACCAACATCATCGTATCCTTCAAACTAATCATAAAATTGGAAAATCTCGCTCACACACGTGATGCATTTGTTAACGACCTAACTCGTCTGTGATTGTGTTTGACAAAGATAAACGAAAGGGGAAAACAATTTTTTGTTTCTTTCATTTTATTAACTTTAAATCTTTGAAAGGCGCTGTTATCTGTTCGACGACGGTGGCCGTCTTAGCAGAATCACCACGAGCAGGTTAACAGCTTGATCCCGTCCCTGTCCGATTTTAAGACACCCTCGCATAGGATGTCGGATCCTATCGCATTAGGATTCCGTTCGACCTTTATTTTCTCGCCAAACTTTCGACCTTTATTCTCTCGCAAACCGGTCGACCTTTAATCTCCCGCAAAAACGTTCGACCTTTTTTGTTTATACTAACGACACCATCGCATAGGATGTCGGATCCCGTTCGACCTTTGATTCTCGCCTCCAAAAAACCTAGCGCTCTAGGAGTTTCGAATTCTTGCGCAAAAGGATCATTTCCTGTCCTCCAACGTGAGATCTTAACTCGATAGGACCTTGATCGCCTTCCCGAACCAAACAATATAAACGACGGACCCTAGCGCAGTAGGATCCTTTCCTTTTTCGTAAGTCGGATTCCAACTCCGACGCCCATGTAACGTTGCCTTTCTTAGGCTGATTCAGATCCGACTGCAGGAAGTATTCAACAGAATAGCAGTACCTGTCTAACAATCGGCAGTAATCCGTTCCCCGTTGGTGGCATCGAAGTCGAAATTGTCCCGCACGCAAACGGAACACCGCCTAATCGAAAGTCCTATACGCAAACAGGACGCAGTCTTATCGAAAGTCCCGTACGCAAACGTGACTCGTCCATCTCGATAGTCCTGTACGCCAACAGGACGCCGTGTTATCGAAAGTCCCGAACGCAAACGTGACTCTTCCATCTCGAAAGTCCTGTACGCCAACAGGACGCCGTGTTATCGAAAGTCCCGAACGCAAACGAGACACCGCCTTCTCGAAAAAGTCCCGTACGCCAACAGGACGCCGTCTTATAGAAAGTCCCGAACGCAAACGAGACACCGCCTTCTCGAAAAGTCCCGAACGCAAACGAGACACCGCCTTTTCGAAAAGTCCCGAACGCAAACGAGACACCACCTTATCGTAAGTCCCGAACGCAAACGAGACACCGCCTTCTCGAAAAGTCCCGTACGCAAACAGGACGCCTTCCGCGAAGGTATTAGGGGATCAGAGACATCGTCCGGCGAGACCTTCCCAAGTCGAGAGGCACCGAATGCTGCATCGGTGCTCCCCCCTCGCCCGGCTCCCAACTACCACGGTATCTTCACAGTGGACAAAAAGTCCGATATTGAGGCACGCAAAAACTATAGAGGGCGTGCTATATTTAAAACCCACTTGTATACACGTCACTCGCTTTGAATATTCAATGATTTTAATCCACCATTAATACTATAAATTCGAGGATATTATTAAATATTCATGATCTATTCCTAATTTGGTCATGTGGGAGGAGCCTGGAACATATTGTTCAGAATAATTCCTCATGGAAGTCGCTGTGTAGGCCGACAAAGGTAAGCCTATATTTTTCATGTTTTTGTAGTCAAATTTTCGGGTTTTTTGGCTAAAAAAGTACATAGTGTTATCCATCATTTTTGCAAAAATGCATTTGATGTATGTAATGCTTCATTAC
>NW_022702082.1:0-3548 GCF_011630105.1 Anneissia japonica | reverse complement strand
ATGACTCCTGTGTAGTTTATCAGGTTTTATGTTTTTATATGTTGTAATTTATCCATCAATGTGTAAATCAAGATATCATTATTGATCTTTATTGAATAAAGTAAATACCAAAGTGAATTAATATTATAATTATTTAAATTTGTAAAGATAATAGAATTCCAGTTTTTCTTATTTTAAACTAAAGAAATTTAAATAATTGTACTTTTTTAACTCTACAACAGAACCCCCACACCAAAAGAGAATGAACCACCACAGTGTTATATTACAGATCCTTTGTATAGGATTTGTTGTAGCACACACGCACCCGCACAAACGCTCTCTAAGCCTATGCTGGATAACAAAAAAACGCTATCCTAGGCCTAAAGCTAGGCCTAGGTTGTATAAAAAGATAGAAAATTCACCAAGTTTGAAAAGCAATTACTCAAAATTCAACCGTTACAAAATTTTTTGCTTTTGAAACAGAATAAAATAACATCTAATAAGAAAGTATACAAAAAACCAGATTTCTAAATGATGGATAACATGTGTTGACAGACGATTTAAAGTTCCGTACTTAAGTACCTTGACTTTGTGTGGTGGCGCTGTTTGTTTACTTCATCTCTGTATAATAGGCCTCAGAAATACAACTAAAAATACAAGTAAACTTTTTTTTTAAACGTAATAATTGAAATGTGTGGTTTAATACACATATAAGTAACTTGTAAATAGTTTCAATTCATGAAAGATAGCTTATATTTTCCGTAATATCTGATATACTACGCGAATTCCTGTACCTATAAACTCGCTAGCGTAGCGATTAATACATCGTTCCACTTCATTGATTTCGCTGACTCAGAAGAATTACGTAATATAGCGCCCTCTATAGTTCAACTCTTTTTGTCCAAAACCCCTATTCGTGAAGACACCGTGCTACAGATCACGACGCCGAGGTGACGTTTGCCCTGGCTACCCGGCGAACCGGGGTCGCACTTCCCGGTGCCTCCAGAAGGAGGCACTAGGCCGGTTCCCCCGAGAGGAAACCGAGCTAGTTCAGATCCGACCGCAGGAAGTATTCAACGGAATAGCAGTACCTGTCTTACCATCGGCAGTAACCCGTCACCCCGTGCGGCATCGAAGCTGCACGTTCGGGAACGAACGAAGCTAAGGACGAGGGATGATCGAAAACTTACCGGCACTGCGACTCGGGGATGTACTGGGACGGGGTATCGCGAATTGGTAAACGATTGCTCCTCTTGAAACTTGAATGACGATGGTGGATCCTTGTCTGCGCTTATGTAGGAGTCTCCTGCACACAGATGACGTCATGTGTAAGACGATACATATTTCATGACGACATCGTGCATCAGATCGACAGAGTACCTGTTGGGGCAATATTCGGTTAAGAAAAAATAAATGCATACACCGACAATGGCATTTGCTCTTATATCTGCACCGATAACGTCATGGGTGCTGTGTTGGTTCAAGTACCCCATATTGCCTGTAATGTGTATTATGTTGTAAGTGATGACAAAGAAAAGACGCAGACACGTATTTACGGCTTTTATTACATCCGCTCGTGTTGAACAGAAGACGTCATCGTTCCCCAATTGCTTGTAATGTGTATAATGTTGTAAGTGATGACAAAGAAAAGACACAGACACGAGTTTAAGGCTTTTATTACATCCGGTCCAGTTTCGCTCTAGTTGCACAGAAGACGTCATCGTACCAAAGATCGTCTGTAATGTAGTATTATGTTGTAAGTGGTGAAAAAGAAAAGATACAGACACGTGTTTACGGCTTTTATTGCATCCGCTCGAGTTGAACAGAAGACGTCATCGTACCCCAATTGCTTGTAATGAGTATTATGTTGTAAGTGATGACAAAGAAAAGACACAGACACGAGTTTAAGGCTTTTATTACATCCGATCCAGCTGAACAGAAGACGTCATCGTACCACAGGTCGTCTGTAATGAGTAAAATTGGTTAAAAAGAAAAGAAACAGACACGTGTTTACGGCTTTTATTGCATCCACTCCAGTTGAACAGTAGACGTCATCGTTCCCCAATTGCTTGTAATATTATGTTGTAAGTGGTGACAAAGAAAAGACACAGACACGTGCTTACGGCTTTTAATACATCCGCTCGAGTTGCACAGAAGACGTCATCGTACCACAGATCGTCTGTAATGTATATTATGTTGTAAGTGGTGAAAAAGGAAAGACACAGACACGTGTTTACGACTTTTATTGCATCCGCTCGAGTTATAACGCCCTCTCGAGTTAACAACGATGACGTCACCAGACTTCGTGTTGATCTTCATCTCGTGTCTTCATCTCACGTCCCAGCACAGGTCCTCCCGTGCCAGTGTCAGCCGTCGATCGTTGGCTGAGCAGAGTAGCTACATTTCCTTGCTTATATTCCCTCGTACATTCTGCCATGAAAAATGTTAAAAATTTCGAATTAAGAATAACGAAAAACAATTTTTTCACGGATGCTACGTGAAGAGATATTAAACTACTACAAAACAACGCATTTAACATTTGACGATCACCCCCACACGCTTTATAAACGCCATTTCTAAATGCTCATTAATATTAATGAGCCTAGCAGCTTGTGTTTTTCGTAGGATAGTTTGTGGATTATATTAAATATTTTCGTAGGATATTGAAGCTAACTATGCTTTTATGCTTATATAGCGCTAGGTGCTGCTGGGAAATGGTTGCGTCATCGTGCACCACTTTCCCATTGGTGTAACGCGATGACGTCGAGATATGTTTCCGGACGTTCGCGTTCAAGCCCGGACGCAAAAAATTTTCGAGTTTGCGTCAACTAAGTGGAGTGTTATTGTTACACCACTTTTCCTATTCTTAATGCATTGCGGTTGTTGTAAACGCCAAACGCGTCAGTGAACCGGTACTGATGCTGGGAAATGGTGACGTCATCGTATACCGCTTTCCCATCGGTGTAACGCGATGACGTCTCCAGTGTTGAGGAATAGGCTTCCAGTGTTAAAGAATAGGCTTCTAGTGCTAAAGAATAGGAAACAGTGTTAAAAGATAAGACAAAAGTCACGTGTGGTCGTGACGCTCTAGGACCCCATATTTGGGCAAAGGGGAAAATTCTTCATACTAGAAAGGACGATCACGTGTCGAAATTTCGATGACGTCATGGTGTATATTGAGTTTTTCGAGTAAGCCCTATTCTTCAACACTGGCTCCTATTCTTTCCAGTGTTAAAGAATAGGGCCCAGTGTTAAAAGATAGGACAAAAATCACCTGTGGTCGTGACGTCATGGGACCCCCATATTTGGGTAAATGGGAAAATTCTTCATACTAGAAAAGACGATCACGTGTCGAAATTCCGATGACGTCATGGTGTATTTTGAGTTTTTCGAGAAAGTCCTATTCTTCAACACTGGCTCCTATTCTTTCCATTGTTAAAGAATAGGCTTCCAGCGTGTACAGAAGTTCATTTCGCTAATTTTTGCGAACGTGTATTTGATATAAAAAAATTTTAAAAATCGAAATAACATTACATAATCAACGTATTACACATGGGGTCCCATGTTAC
>NW_022702081.1:0-810 GCF_011630105.1 Anneissia japonica | reverse complement strand
GGATACCCCCTCCCCTGGACACTTTACCCGGTATTTTCCAGAGTCTTATACACTGTCTACTAGACTTTAAATTAAACCTATAACTCCTTAGGATATATTTTACATAGGCCTACCTGTACAATACTAATAACTATTGCTAGAACAAATCAATATCACGGCGTGTTCAAGATGGCATAGAAATCAACTCCACAGACCAATATTTATATCTACTGTACAGCTAGCATCTTTTTGAAAACCATTGAAAAGGGCTGGTCGTTACAATTTACGCACAGGTTAGGCACAAAACAAATGTTATGCTGCCCTCTTCAGTTTTCCAAGTTTGTTAGTCTCTACGCTGTTGTTTTACAGCAATTGTGTGTAGTACGCGCCTCTGTTGTGTAGTGTAGTATTGCATTCAGTTTTGTAGTTATTATCATCGTCATCGCCATCGTCATCATCCTCATTATCTTAATTATACAAGCCATCACAGCCATCAACATCAATATCATCATATCCATCACCATCACAACGATCAGCCAAAAACATTTACTATCGAACTTGATTTAATATTGAATTCGAATAAGGTTTTAAAATCAAACATTACATGCAACGGAATTCCATTCTGCTACTAGCAAAAAATGAACCTTGAACTGAAAAAATTAAATATCCAAAAAGTTTTGAAGCCCATTTTCATGTGGATCATCACCACCTCACCATCATATTCATGGTATTTTTTTTTTCATCATTATATACATTAGGCCAGGCCTACATACTCTATAAATAATTATTATAATTATATATGTATATATTATGCCTTATACAAATCCTACT
>NW_022702080.1:0-1818 GCF_011630105.1 Anneissia japonica | reverse complement strand
AAAAAGATAAGTATATTTCTAGTTTTCTTATTAAAAATAAAGTTAAATGAACTTCTCTCAGCTCTATACTCTAGCCTAGGCCATGTAGGCCTATAGTCTAGAGTCTGAGAGAGCGTTTATCCGGCCCAGCTTAGGGGCCCTACTAGACTAGATTTTTTTTCCAAATAGGACCTCTGGATATCCAGAAATGGTGCTCTCTCAGACTGGAAAAATACTCTTTAAGTTTTGATAAAGTACAATTAAGATCTATAAACTCAGCTCAATAAACACACATTTCATTTCATTAGGCCTACTTTTTTTTTTTTTTGGTCCGACTGCCCAACAAACTCTGGTCGTCGGAGGGCTTGACATGTCCCATGGGGGTCTACAGCACCCTCCCTCCCCCCTCCTCGGCTGCCGCCGCCTGCTGTTATATTTAAATTTAACATGATACTAAGGAAAAGGTAAGAAGCTAGGATTTGTACACTATAGGCCTAAATACATAGTAGTTTGGCCTAGCCCCCCAGTCCTACATATGTCCTAGCTAGCTAGTTAGGCGGGCCTAGGGCCTACCTAAATACAGAAATTGTAAATATTTGTCAGGCTCAGAAGCACGATCAACACCGTTTGGTCCCGGGGTCTGTCTTCCTCAGTTTATTGAATTGACCCATTCGGATCTCTCATTTTTCTTCTAATTTTGACGTCTTCCACAGCATTCTCGACATCACCGTAGCTATGTTGACGTCGTTCCACTTGGTTGCTTCCTTTGACCCCGACGCTTTGTTCCCCGGACGCGATGTGAACGCACAACCGGAAATCGTAACCGGGCCCGGATTCCGGTCCGGACTCCGGACCGGAATCCGGGCTTGATGTGAACGTAGCTTAAACCTATTTAATAGTCGTTAGAAAAACTTTGAAAATAAAGTAACCAATATGACAATAATCATAGTGTAGCAATATGGTACAACAACTGCCGTAAAATACAACCAATAATGATTATTATCGAACTTCTTTACGAAAAGTTATTTCAAGGGTTACGCGGATTCAAAGGGGGCGGGGGTGGCAGTCGGGCTACTTTACACAAATAGAAAACAAAAGAAGATTTCATATCTGCAAGTACTATTTTCTTCATCTAGAGGCCCAACAAATTGGTTTTATTCGGTGTAAACACCAAGGATAGCCCACGAAAGTCTAGAAGAATACTTATTTCCAGTGGGTCCTTCTGGTCGTGATTGGGCAGTACACCGGGAGACAATCCCCTACTCTTTACCGAAGAGTGTACTGCGTTCTTTAACGTGCACATGGGCCATAAATGGACACGGGACCAACGGCTTAAACGTCTCATCCTCCGAAAGACGGTGCGCTATTATAACTTGTATTTAGCCCTTTAGCTGAAATACAAGGAGAGGCAGCGATTGGAATTGAACCGGGGACAGGCCCGTAGCCAGGTCATTTCAAGGGGGGTTCCCTGGGCGTGGAGTGCAAGGGCCTGCCTAAGGGCCCCGGTGGGGTCGGGGGCGAAGCCCCCGAAGCCGGGGCAGTTTTTGTGTTTAATGGGTCTATATAATTTTATAAAAGCAGTTATGTTTTGAAAAAGATCTATGTAATAAAAAGGTGGTAATATAATAAAATTAGAAAATATTTCGTGAGTGGATTTCCCATACGATTAAAAATCGTAACGGTACCGCATCCTGAGTGGATTTCCCGTACGATTAAACATCGTGACGGTACATGAGTTCGTGCTTCGAACAGGTCATTCCATTCATAGAAGTCTTTATGGAGAAAGTGTACTTTTTTAGCAAAGGTTTGCCTAGGTCGAAACTAACTCCGGCTATATAA
>NW_022702079.1:0-2238 GCF_011630105.1 Anneissia japonica | reverse complement strand
AGGAAGGTTTTTTTAAAGTGCACATGAGCCAGATGTGTACACTGGGCCTCCAATTTTAAATATTAAAGTCTTTATCTGAGAAGACTTGGTTCTATAACCCAAGCCCCGGGGAACTTGCAGCTCGAACCAGCACTAATGCCATGGCTGTAGTTAGCGGTGCCTTTGCCCTACCACTCAGCCACTCGACTTTGTTGTGTTATGTTAGTCCTTCAAAATATTATACAAATCTGTGCATGTATTATTCTGTCACTGTGTCTAAAATAATAATAATTTAAAAAAAACTATTTTTAAAAATTGAGTAATTAGCGCAACACAAAAGGAAAAAAAAGGCATGTAAGATTGGAGTGTTATTGGTGGCGTAGTATCAAACACAAAACACACACACACTTTTAAGTAGAATGTTCTACATTTTGTACCTTTTCGGCGAGGTGACAAGGGAAAGCATACGTAAACCACTGTAAAATGGGAAAGAAGAATGTGATCGGTTTGATCATGCAAAAAAAAAAATTGTTATCACAAGCAAAAGCACAAAATGAAATGAAAATTAATAGTAATCTATAGCAGAATTTCAAAATAATTAAACCATAAAAAAAAATAATAATTTCTCAGTTCTGACTTTGCGCACTTACAGTATCCATACCTGCATGTTACTACTAAAGCTTTCAATTAAATTATAGAGAAAAATTCCTGTGTGCTACATCAATATATATTTATAAATATTAGTTCATTTTATTTAAATTATTATTGTGTATCCCATTTTAAACAATGTTACAAAGTGTTTTTAAAACTAAATAGATACACTATTTACTACAGTATGTACCTAACCTAAAACAAAACTT
Organism: Anneissia japonica; assembly: GCF_011630105.1. Lineage (NCBI taxonomy): Eukaryota > Metazoa > Echinodermata > Crinoidea > Comatulida > Comatulidae > Anneissia > Anneissia japonica. Next base: position 1,399 of record NW_022702079.1, on the reverse strand, counting down.
CTATTTGTATTTATCTTTTATATACTTAATATATTTTATATTTTTTTGTAAATTTTGTATTTGCTCTGATAGTGTCTCATTAATCCTCAGGGTTGAATTTCTAACATTAACAAGAATTTAAGTTGTAGAAATTTATTTAGATTCTGATTTATAAACCAGCGGCCTAGAACTGATTGCACCATGTATATCATATGAATGGAAAGCTCTATCAATTACTTAGAATCCACCTTATTACATAATCAAGTGGCAACAATCACATCCACTATGTCCTACGGCAAGCTGTTGCTAGAGCAACCATCATGAGTACCAGCAATTACTGAACCTAAGCCTTTCAGCTAATTCTTCTGAGAGATAGAAAATTATAATGAGGGAGATGTTACGAATGACATCAGGTTTAAGATAGCATATCTCAATGTGAGTGATTTACAATAATCTAACAACTAAAGTAACTTTAACTAACATCTTCAAAAAGGAATTTTCCTACAGAAGGGATAAAGGAACGAATGCCAAATAGAACTTGATGGTGATATAGGCTACTTCCCATAAAACCCTGTCCACACTATCAAATTTCATTTGACAAAAACATGTGGCATGCCAAATATGGCCATGATGACATCACATAATGACTATATCTTGGCATACAACTGTATTTTGTTAAAGAAAATGCTATAGTCTGGACAGAACTTAATATTTACAAACAGTTGTTTTCGCAAAATCAATTTCGTGCATTCTACACAAAGACAGTAAATTGTATTTAGTTTTCATTTTATTTTTTATTATTTATTTACCTACTTTTTAGTCATACATAGGCCTAACCAGTGCTCTCCAAATGAAAATATTTATATATTTTTTTTATTTTTTTGGATGTGTTCAATCAATCAAGTTGGGTAACACTAAAGTGGAGGATTTAAGAAGATTTCAATCGTAAAATCCTGCATTAATTCCTGCATTACTTATTTTTTAAAGTGGGAATATTAAAATATTATACAAAAGTGGGAATATTACAATAATCTAACAACTAAAGTAACTTTAACTAACATCTTCAAACTAAAAAATTACACATTAATGGCGAAGTCAATGACCTTTTCTTCAAACATTAAATTTGCATTTAACACCTATGAGTTTATGCCAAATTCAGCCATGCTATAGCCATGACAACTACTAGATTAGGCCGAATTTCTCAAAACCTGATTCTCATACACCTGAACTTTAAATGCTAATATCCCTGGATCTATTTATCCTAGGAAAGCCATTCAAATATCAAATTAAAGCTTAGCTTGTAATGTGATCTACCAGAATGTAATATAAATTCATTTTTTTGATTTTCTATAAAGATGAGGCTCATTTTGTAGTGAGACCTCACATATAAGGAAAAACATCACTCCTAAGTTCTTATTTC
>NW_022702078.1:0-1945 GCF_011630105.1 Anneissia japonica | reverse complement strand
GAGGGGAGAGGTGAATGCATATCCCCCCAATGTTGGCAAATTAGTTCCACTAATTGTGTTACAATATTGAAAATGACTATCAAGATTTTATTGGAATTATGGAGTTAGTTCCACATTCTCGATTTTGGCAACCCCCCCTCCTCCAGCCTATGCCCCTGAAACAGTATGTCATGTGACATTTAGTTGCCAACATAATCAACAATTTTATATAATATGTTACAGTTTGTTGTAAAAAATGCTTTTATTGTAGAAAGTTAATTTCTTTACCTAAAATAGTGTTATAATATCATTTTGTGTTTGCTAGAAAAATAGTGTTTGGTAAGCTTAATTTAATTTACTTAAAATTTGGAACACTCAGAGAATAAGAAAACATAATTTTGACTTTAAAAAAATGATACCTCAATACATAATACATTACAGTATATCACACGTATATTTTTAATGTTTTTATTATGAAATATGGCAGCATATTATTATCATGTTTAAATCTTCATAACTTTCTTATTTATAAACATTTTGTTAGTTTATCACAACATTCACACACTTTCTACAAATTGTCATAAAATATTATTCAATAACAAAATCCAAAGAGATAATAAAGATAGGTAAAATATATTTTGTAGCGAATAGTTCTCACAAAGACATTGAACAAAAGTAACCACAAAAATAGGTTAACAATAGATTTGTAGACACAAACTATCATCTAAATAAATTAAATAAATAAATTATATATCACCACCAAAAAAGAAAATCATTAATAAAAACAACTTATTATAAAGTAATAGAAATGTAAAATATAAATTTACACCTAAGTTTGTAATAATATAGAAATTTATGTATTTTTCTACCACTCAGTTCAGTGGGAATTTTGCAAACATGGCCTTCAAAATTTTACTATGGGCATAACCATTCATAATTTAGGGGTTGCAACTAACAACTAGCATGGTAAAGTATACAGATTCATTGTTCTTTATGAACATACTTACCACCACCATGAATGTAGGAATCCAGGAGGCTCTCCTAACGTTATGTTCTTCTCCCATCTTATCTGTACATGAGAAACAATGCATATGGTCAAATGACGAACAAATTTAGGGCTAAAGTAGATAAAAAAAAAACTAAAATTACCAAAAACTTTACGTTTCTTATCGAAATCAAATCCGCGATTTTCTTGTAGCATAAGCCAATGTTATTGTTTGATCCATTCAGGGACCAGCTCAAAAATGTGTGTCGGGTCAAACTACCTACCAGGTCAACTTTTCAAAGAATACAATTTCAGTAATTTTTAACAATAAAATAACCTTACCTCCGACAAAAATGTTTGTGCTGCTTTCTGTGCCCCAACATGGAGTAAATATTCATATACATACAGTGCTAACCTGCCAAACAAATATAGAAACACTTATTAGCATGTTTGAATTTGAAGATAGAATAATGGAGATGAACAATAAATGGAACAGCAAAGATGGTGGACTATATCGTACGGTTATTATCGTATTCAGCCTAAACCTAACCGATTTTAACCGTTCCAAAGCTCAAAATAACAATATATATAACTCTGGATACATATTTCGTAATAATTTTTTCACAAAATATTGTGAAACTTACTTTTCTCTAGCTTGATTGTCCGACGGTACTGTGGACCCTTTTCCTTTGGAGTACATGCTTCGCTAGTTGAACTGTCACGCACCTGTCAAGCAACCAAGACCAACTCTGACCTCGTCCCTATGGCAACCTTGGAATATCCAGAGATTTGATTGGCTAACATAATCAAGAGTCATCTCGAATCTAGAACCTACTCTGAATATTCATAATTCATAGCCTAGCAGCAAATAAGTATTGTTATTACCATTAGAAATTATCAGTTATTATTACTTATTTTTTTCATTATGTATATTTCAATTATATAGTCATTTTCCTCACCAATGCATTAAATAAAAGTGTC
>NW_022702077.1:0-3583 GCF_011630105.1 Anneissia japonica | reverse complement strand
TTTGTTGTTGACAGTTTCGCCTGGCTATCAGTCAGGCTTGTCAGAATCTGTGAAGGGTTTCCGCCAACTCTCGATGGTAGCGGGCTGCTCTAGCCGTCTTTAATAGTTCCCTCTCGCACCTATATGATCAACTATTAAAGACGGTTGGGGCGGCCCGCTACCATCGAGCATTGGCGGAAACTCTTCGCTGATTCTGACGAAGCCTGACTGATAGCCAGGCGAAACTGTCCACCTCAAAAAACAGTGAGTAATAATTGGTTTATCACAAGAAGTTATACATAATTATTGCTATTTGAAACCAGATGAAACTATTTACCCAGAAAATAAATGATATTTATTCAGAATTAAAGATACAAAGTCATGAATTTATACTAGTGTTTCATAGTGTAGTTTACTAGTGTTACATGGTTTCATTTGAACACTTTTTATGACATTGTAATAACATTGACAACATTGACATTCGAGCTACACTGGAGGACTGAATAAAAGATGTAGGAGATTCGGAAGGAAACAAAAGGGACACGTTTGGGAGATAAAATCCAAGAGTGCAGATGGAGATGGTACGGACATGTAATGAGACGGGAAGAGGTTGATATGAAAAGATGGGCAGCAGAGAGGGTGGAAAATGGGAGCAGACCAAGAGGGAGGCCCAGAAAGAGATGGATGGACTGCATCAGACAAGATAAAAGATTGGTGGAGATGGAGGGTGATAATGAGACGACCAGACCCCTCATGAGGGGTCAAATGTGATGATGATTATGACGTAATGTAATGAATAAAAACACTAAAATGTAGGCCTACCAGGAGGCTTAAACTTTAATATGACATTGTATGTAGGTAACATAGTCAGTTTATAATGTGTGTTCATTGAGTCTTACATACATATTAGGTCAAAGGTCAGCACATATTTAACCCAACCTTGATTTTACGAATCCCCGGATTTACGTACACCCTGTACCGTACATAAACACGAGGTTGTACTGCAGTTTTTTATTGTACTGGGTATTATTACAGGTCTCCCTCCTTCCAATTGAAGACCACTTTTGCAACAAGGGTTTCCGTGGTCTTTAGCGGCTTTGGTCTCGCATTAGAACAATGAAGATAAAAGAAATTTGTTAATTTGGGACCACGGAAAAGTGGTCTTTAATTGCAGGGGTTTTAAATTTTATTGTCTTTACTGTATTAAATTTTTGTACTGACAAGATAATTTTTTCTTTTGGCTGGTCCTTAAAATTCAAATTGGAATCTTTGGATGTGTTACTAGGAACCTACAAAAGCCACAATGCAGTACCAACTAAAGTAATAGACACAAATGAAAATCATTGTCCTTAAACCAGCCAAACCCTGTGAATGTTATTCAAAGATTAAATAAAGTTCCACAAAGTGCACATCAATTATTGACTGACAGATTTTTTTTTAAATTGGCTGAAAAGCATGAGGCAGGTAAAAACTTCAAAAAGAATTAATGAAAATAAAAATACATTACTAATGTTACCATCAGAAATATCCTTATATGAGCAATTCTTAAATTTACATTGTTCTTTTGTCAGCGTGCTTTGCAATGACTGTCGTAACACAGGAATACCACATATACCGTGTATTACATGCATTTTGAACCAATGCTCTGACGTGCAATAAACCTAATTACTGAATTTGAAGACTTTCAATGGAGCAAAGGGGATTTACATCAATATGTGCATCCAATATCTAGAATACAATGATCATTAAGAGACCTATAAACACTTAATATCCATAATATCTTTATGAAATATCAAATTAAATATCATTTGGTATTCCCTAGGTTTAAGTCATAAATACTATGCAGATAATGAATGTTTTTTTTATGACATGTGATAGTATACAAGTACTGACTGCTCATGAGGGGAATGGTTGAATCTATTGACCCGAGGTGATGTAGAGATCGTAGCCTGTCTTTTCGTCTATGGTCTCCACATCACAGAGGGGCTATAGATTTCACCGTTCCCCTAATCTAAAGCAGTCAATATTTGTACCTCTTATACAGATTTTATGAGACCTAAATAAGTAATTGAAAGAGTACACACCAAGTAGGCCTAGGCTTCTTCTTAGGGCTAGGCTATCAAAGGGCCATTTTCTCTCAGTGTCATAGAGGTCGTGTCCCCTTTGCCATCCATGCATGTCATAAGTTACATAGCAACGATATAGGAAAGGCCTAGAGATTACACATCTTAACGGGGCAAAAAAGTACTATCATTTAGTGTGATAGTACTTTTTCCCCCTGGAAAAAATGAACTATCATTCAAACCTGCATCATACTGTAGGTGTGATGTTGAAGTTATTGAAAATATTATATACACTACAGTATTTATGTGTGTGTATATGTATATTTACAGTAGGGTGAAAATGGAATATTCCATTCAATAAAACATACCTTGATTTTATTAAATATTTCCCATTTTTTTTACCAAATTAAAATCATTTTTCCCATTGTGTGAATGAGTATGGAATAAGAATTAGCATTATCTGTTTGTCACCTACTTTTGGAAGATCCTCGTAAATTTATACTAAGTATCAAAATCTTCTTTTGGTACAAAAGTCAAAGGTGATTATGGTCGACCTTCAATTACTTACCTCTCTCTCTGAGGTACAGTTTATCGACTGGAACCGAAATTGCCCTGCAAAAATGATGAAGAGAAGAAAAAAATTAACGAAAAGTGACATTAGCCTTTGCAATGTACTTTATTATATTGAATGCAGTAATCAGAACCTTTAATTTCATCCCACACGATATATAAGCAACCAATGAAATGGCAATAACCCAAATAGGTGTTCTATAAACACTAAATTAACCACATGTTAATGTCATGTAGCTAACATAATGTATTGTAGTTGGACTATATAGTGCAGTTTGTATTTGCTAAAGAAGAAAATAAGACAGGGTAATCACATTTTATACCAAGCGTGGATGTTTGTGTGATATATCGTAGCCGCTGCGGTCGTTAGCGTTCAAGTTAATTTCTTAATGATGCGCTTATATTGTGGCACGCTTGATTAAAAATTGACCATAGTATTAGTATTTAAAGCTCTGAAATGGGAACACTACTATAGCAAATTTCTACAGTAATAATGCCGGTATTAAAAATGTCTTTGCAATTAGCATGTCACCATGGTGACTGTACTTTGCAGATATCATATAAAGCCCTATCCAGAGTATCAAATTTGATTTGATAAAAAAAATGTGACATGTCCAAATATGGTCATGATAACATCACATCATGACCATATATAGGCACATCATGACCATATATAGGCATATAACAGTTTTTTTGCCCAAGAAAATGTTATAATTTGGAAAGAGCTTAAGGGGATCAAGAAGGCTATCTACCTTTATACATTTTACCAGTCATAAATATTCATAAGCAATATTCAACCTCGTGTATATTCATGAGGATGCATTTAAATTAGTATACATATGAATTTTGATTATTATTTTTACAGGTTCACAAGGCTACAGTGAGCAGAAAGTGCAGTACACAGAAAGTAGGCATATTTTAGTTTTAAAACTATATTTTTATCTCTGCCAATGGTGGATCAATCAATCAAT
>NW_022702076.1:0-529 GCF_011630105.1 Anneissia japonica | reverse complement strand
TAATAACGATAGGAATTAGGGGCCTCGATAGATCGTATACTGTATATGTTACGTTAGGCCTAGCTGGCCTGTAGGGTACACCGGGTCCCAGACTACTACGAGGCCTAGGCCGTCTAAAGTAGCTAGGTATCTAGCCTAGCTAGGCTAGCTAATCGGATAACACTACTGTAACATTAACAAGAAAGAGGGCCAACGACAGCGTAGCAGATAACAAATTTACACGGGCCTAGAGAGAATAGCATGACGCCAGAGAGGGCCTACCTACTAGCCCTAGGCACTTGATTGATTGAATTTCTCACTGAACACCACCTTAAAAAAAGTGGTGCAAAAGGCTGGTGTATACCAGTGGTAGCCCTCTATTATCCCCTTTTGTATTCTCAAACTGTAATTTAAAATTTAACAATTTTTCTGAACCATTTGATGGAATAGTTTTTGTATGAGGAGAAATGATGATTATAATTACTGTACTATTTTATTAAGTAATAATTCTAAATGTTAAATTATGGTTTGTTTTACAGCTTTGTTCTAC
>NW_022702075.1:0-928 GCF_011630105.1 Anneissia japonica | reverse complement strand
GCCTATGTGTTCTATTAGGCCTATGTATAACGGTACTGATGCATATTTACATGTTTAGAAGTATTCATTTTGAGTGATCCCAGGAAAGAATTTGTATTGCCTCAAGAATAAGCTTTAAAATTTTAACAGTGTGTACAAAGGGGGGGGGGAACCGCGGCTCCAACGGCCCCCCCACTGGATACGTCCCTGATCTGAGGTGACGAGAATTCCTAAGAGCAATGAAAGATTGGCGGCGTGAAGGAAGAAAAGAATAAAGGGGATGGTCAGGAGTCTTAAGAATTTGGCCAAAAGCACAGAGTGTAAAAAATTTAATTCTCTTTTCAAATGGAAAAATGTTATAATCAGCAAAGATATCAACACACGAAGAGAAAGTAGCATCATCAAATAAGAGCTTAGCAAAAATAAGTTCGACGCGTTTAAATAAGGCAAGTTCACATTGTAGGAGTTGACCATAAACACAACAAGCATATTCTAACGAAGGTTGAACATGCGATTTAAATAAAAGTGCCAAAGATTTTTCATTAAGAGAATGTTTTATATATTTTAAAATAGATAATTTACGTAAGGCTGATTTATATGACTGAAGGACTTGTGCATGCCATTTAAGGTTATCACTTATAATAAATCCAAGGTACTTAAGAGACTTGACTGTTTCAATTGGAGAATTATACAATAAAATTGGATCGAAAATATACGGTGTCTTACGAAACTGGATATTCATTATTTTGCATTTAGAAGGAGAAAATAAAAGGCCATTAGAAATGGACCAACGTTCAAGAGAGGCGGTAGCTAATGGAAGTGGATCAAAGAGATCATTTAAAAAAAACAAATGGTTACTAAGTCATCCGCATAGAGACAAAAATAACAATCACGAAGTGAATCCACAATATCGTTGATGAAACACAAAAACAACGTCGGGCCAAGTTTG
>NW_022702074.1:0-540 GCF_011630105.1 Anneissia japonica | reverse complement strand
TACACTGCAATGTACTGAAACTGTAATAAAATAAGAGGAGGGAGTAGTGGCGGCGCCAGCGGGGACGCCAACTTTGGGGGGGGGGGCGTGGCCTGGTACTAACATCATCGTCCATCCTCCACCACTTCACACTTTTAAATAGCCGTCTATATTACCATGCCTGCAATGTTGTTTATATTATATATTGCGCCATATGCAAAAAGGTATCCACGTAGGTGAAACGCGGGTTGTAAACTGCGTTTAAGAATCAATAATCACAAGAAATCTGTCAGGGATAAACTAAAGGGTTTTCCCTGTAAGTGAACACTTTAATTCTACAGAACATTCCAGATTTAGGGCTGCACGAGGGAGGGGGACGCTTCCAGTTGTCCCTCTAAAAATCATGCCTAAGTATTTAAAAACCACTTGGCATGGAACTATAAATTGTTCATTACTTTTCGACAACTGTCACTGCAAAAATTGCATTGCTGTGTCTTCTTTTTTTATTAGTTTTTCAAATTAGTGTCACTCGCGTATTTCCGAGTGGTTGTATGTTCAGTT
>NW_022702073.1:0-674 GCF_011630105.1 Anneissia japonica | reverse complement strand
TGAACAAGGCTTTTACATTTTAACATTTTTGTTGTTGTTGAACGTTATCGTTTATTGGGACAAGCATAAAGAAAATATATTTTAATTATGAGCAACTAAGAATTTTTATTGACACACTATTTGATAATATTTTTATATGCATTAATCTGATATGATTGAAGTAATACATTTTTTAGCCACGACCTTTTTCACGATGTCAAATTGTGTCGAATTCGATATCGACCCAAGAACTGCTGAGTGTACGAAGCAATCGTCAAATTTCTTCAGTATTTTGTCTTCTATAACTTATAGTTTTACTGTAACTTATCACATAGGATGATCAATGTGCTACTGTATTTTGTTGTTTCATTTCCTCCCAACATGAAACAAACAAGCGTTATGTTTCGCTTATTATTGGTTCCAAATTCAACGGACGCGTACCTACCTACATTGTAATTGACAATACAGTAAATCCTGTTTGTACAAACGAGGGAGGAATTGGTGTAACAAATATAAAGTAGGCATACTATGGGGTAAGACCGCACCACAAACACACACATATAATAGTAACGGATACAGTGGAACGTCTGTTATGTAGGCTACGCTAGCACGCTATCACTGACACAAAACGTAGTGTTCCAGTAAAGTTAAGTTTTGTTCAGTTTAGTGAGGGAGAATTGGCTACCCCCACCCTG
>NW_022702072.1:0-1662 GCF_011630105.1 Anneissia japonica | reverse complement strand
CAAAAAACCCATAAAACAGCAAAACGGCCATGTAATGCAAAGCAATTTAAAATTAAAGTTAAAACGGAACAGTAGAGAAAATCCGATCAGAATGACAAAATAAACTAAGCATCCACTGGAAGGAATCCCAATATCTGCAGACAGATCCGTTTCGGCCTTCCAGGCCTCGTCAGTGCAGCTAGGGTATAGACCCAAACGAAATGTTCGACCAGCTTAGGCAGGACCCAAACTAGTCCCACGACCACTAATGATTACAGAGCCAAACCAAGGCAATATATATACTCAGCCCAGGTGTGAATGCAAATAGTGGAATACAAGTTATGCGACTCGGTTCCAGTAGAACCTTTTTCTTTGGAATGCTCTGCCTATTACAATCCGACAGGCAACTTCCATTGATGATTTTAAGGCAGCTTTAAAAACTCACCTTTTTAGCTTGTATTTTTCTTAATTTTTTTTCCCGAATTTTATTTTTACTGTTAAGCGCATTGAGGCTTTAGCATAATGCGCTATATAAGCCAAAATTATTATTATTATTATTATTATTATTAGATACAGAGAATATTTTGTCATTCTTAACGCGTCCTACAAAATTCTTAACAAGACAGCACTAGTCCGTGAATATCTATATATATATAAATTCCATTAACCAAAAAGTCCACAGATTATTCTCAGATAAGAAAGTATAATACATACTCCAAGTATTGAAATACATGCCATCATTTTGGGATTCAATATTTTGACATTAATTATGTCGTCATCAGGAATGATGATGACATAATACACCTATCCGAAGTGTCAATCAAACTTAACAATGGACCAATCAGAACAACGCTAGGAATACGCACACATCTCACAAACACACGTGTTGTTACATAAACGCACGTGTTTGTGTACGTTTTAACACTGTCGTCTTGTGGGACCTTAGCAACAACATCCAAGGGGCGGGGCTTAGCGGAAAGGTGCGTTAATGTTGAAATATTGAATCCCAACATGATGGCATGTATTTCAATACTTGGAGTATGTATTATACTTTCTAATTCCATAAAATTCAGCACAGACCAATGCCTTCAGCATTTGGAATACTCACATCAAGTCATTGTTATTCCTGCATCTGTAAGATTATTACACAAAGCAGAAAGTTGAATAAGTGTGGTGGCACTCTTCATTCAACTCAAATGTGTTGTGGAAAAAATGATCCTCAAATCAGAGAGCCACATTATTGTTGTTTGTTTTGTTTAAGACTATAATGCACCACAATATTAGAGAGCTTTAAAATGATACCCACATTGCCAAACAGTAGCCGGAACTTCTACATGTTCTTAACATTATCAAAATTTCATAAGAGCTCCACCTTGACAGTGATGATTGTTTTTTGCAGAACTCGTTGGTTGAGTGGTGCACACTTCCTACAGACACTCTTGCATGTAATCCAAGTCACCATCAGCTACTTCCTCATGCTCATCTTCATGACATATAATGGCTGGTTATGCATCGCAGTTGCACTCGGAGCTGGTACTGGTTATTTTTTATTCGGTTGGAAAAAAGCCATCGTGGTGGATATAAATGAACATTGTCATTAATCATACCTATATTTTTCAGATGGTATTTTTAAAAGAATGTTTTTTAAAAGTTTATTATAGATGAAGTGATTTTGATATGAAA
>NW_022702071.1:0-859 GCF_011630105.1 Anneissia japonica | reverse complement strand
GGTGAAGTTCATTCGTGTAGCCTTCAATTTATTGGCACAACAAATACAATTATAACCAGTATAATGATTTCCAATGCATTTTGATATACTCAAAGAATTGTTTTGCCTACCAAGGTAGAGCACTGCTAGTGTTTAAGCCAGGCCAATTTAAGCAGACAGTTATCAATGAAAAATATTTGAACGGTGAGTCAAAATAAATAACGCAGAACCGGAAAACGATACTCTTAATAAATTACAACAGTAGGCCTGTCATGCCAAAATTTGTCCGGGCCAAAATCGGTCCGGGGGACCGATTTTGGCCGCCATTATTAGTCCGGGGACCGATTTTGGCCGCTAAAATTTGTCCGAGGGACTGATTTTAGCCGCCAAAATCAGTCCTTGAATAATATTGGTCGGGCCAGGACTAGTTTTGGCTTAGCCTAAATCGTTCTGCCTACGCCTGCTACAGTGTAGGCCTACGCTATACGGGTTTGGTCTCAACCAATCACAGCACAGTGAGTAGTTACTTATCGGTCCGCATAGAGAGAAAATCTTTTGGTGGGAAAATTAAAATTGAACGACCAATCAAAAGAAGATGATGGCTTAAGTCCAATCTGAAGCCTAATTCGTATACACCCAGTACACCCAGTATAAGATGTACCGCATTTCACAGTTGACTTTTTTAATTTCAATTTTTCCGACTTTCTAAAGACAAGTTCTGCTTTTTATCTTTATCATATTCTCAACTTAAATAATGTTCAACCAGGCCCTATGTATTATTACTGTTTACACTGGATGTTTAAATGAAATACCAATATATATAGGCCTATATATTATACATATATATATATATATAATATATATATATATATGTATATTT
>NW_022702070.1:0-1863 GCF_011630105.1 Anneissia japonica | reverse complement strand
AGAGCCACGAACGTCATCCGACAGAACCCGCGGTCGCATTTGCGATCGACGACGTGTTCCTGCTTTGTTCGATCGAATCTGCACCTCCGAACTGTACGGACCATACGGTGACGGCGACGATTATCGATACCGAGATGACGAAAATCGTCAACACCGTCAAGATGACTTTGGACTTCGAAACGACGGGTTTCCGGTATACCATACTCACACTTTTATTATTATTATTTTGTTTTAGTTGAATAACTTTCTCCAAAGACATTAATGCCAGGTTGACTAAGGATATAATAAACTACATTGAAAAAAAATGCATTTTTTAGTTTCTCTTCATTTTTTTAATGATTCAAAATATATGTAACAGTTTGCATTTTTATTTACAATACGAAAACAAAATATATATAAGAGAAAAAGAAAATGTTTACGCACTGTACACTCGGATGCCGTCCGGAATTTGGCATTCCGACATCTTCATCTCGATGAAGCATCTGCACAGCGGACATCTCGCCGTCCGTCCGGAACAGGATAGACACATCAGTAGATGTTCGCAAGGGAGGGTGAACACGTCCGAGACCGCATCCAAGCACACCTTGCACGAGTCGGACTCTTTCAGGGTTCTCAGCGATTGCCAATCGAAGTCCTCCGGACACAGTTCGCGGAGAACGTCGGCCACCAGATACGCCATCTCGCCCTTCGCTGGATGGGATCGGACCATGTCCTTTGCGATCGCCAGAACGTACCGTGCATCGACGAAGGATTGGGTCTCCGCCGTTCTGTTGACCGGTCGAGTGGAACGAGATCGAGGCGTCTGCAATCGACTTCCCAGAAGGCGATTTACGATCTAGAGAAGGACGCCCTGTCTTCGGTAATGCGAAACATAGACGGTCTGCAGTACGAACGGTTGAAACGAGAAGATCACGAACTCGGCAAATTCGAGAGGCTCACCAATCCCCGCAAACTATACAGACGTATAGCGGCCGTGAAGGTCAGAAGGGACCGTCGCAAAGTGGGAGTGGAATCCATAAGGGATTTGCTAGACTCGGAATCGGACGACGGAGACGACGACGAACACTCGCCCGAGATGCAACTCGCCAAAGACCTCATCGACGACGACGTCTGGCAAAAGGTGACCGAACTGCCGGAGCCGTGTACAAGAAAAAAAGACGATCACTTTTCTTTGCAATAAATAAAATTTTAAAGAAAAGAGAGAAATAAAAGAACGAGGAAAAAAAACCTTTGTGTTTTCAATTCATTATTATTTTTTATTGATCATCGGCAAGTTCGCACGAGGCGCAAGCATCGCGCGAGGTGATGGCGCCGCATCTGCAAGAACGCATCATCGCCAAGTCGGGTTGCTTGACTGCTGTCTCTTATACACATCTAGATGTGTATAAGAGACAGGTACATACCTTTGGTCGGAGGGCGGTTCTTGAGGTCGACGTACGTGAGAACTATGTAGCAGTATCTGCATATGACGATGGACTCGGAACCGCTTCCAGGTTCGTACGTCTGATCGTACGCGTACTGCACCTGAGCGCATCTTCTCTGCACGAACTGGACGCTCTTCATCTCCGACGCCTCCTCCTCGCTCAAAAGGGAAAGGGCATTGGTCACTCGGGACGGTAGAAACCTGCGTTCGCGAACGTCGTTCAGCATAAGGACGCACGCGACAAGACCGGCTGATCTGTCCGGCAGGACGAACAAGAGGTTGAACGGCCAGTTGGTTCGCGTGAACTCCAACACCCTCTTAAGCATCGGATGTAACGGTTTGGTCTTGACGCTGTTCAGATGCGCCAGTACGACTCTGATGATGGCCGACTCGTGCACCCTGTCGGTCTTCGGCACGACGTGGTTGGACGTTTTCCGTTC
>NW_022702069.1:0-924 GCF_011630105.1 Anneissia japonica | reverse complement strand
CCGGTTGGTATCTCCAGAAGTCGTAGATATTGTTGTGAGAGCTACAAAGTACAAATTCTTTTTTTAAAATCAGTATGTTATATGTATCACTTAATTTATCAAAAACGAAGATATAAAAATCTATATATAGTAGCATAAAATTTCAATTGAAACGGAATACAAGGCATGTACTAATAATTATTATTGTAGTAAAATACTTCAGATTAGACATGTTCTTGTTTTGAGGTCTTTTAAGTGAATTATTTTTACTGGGACCAAACCACACTAGTTCTAGTAGTATTGAAAACTCATGCTTTTTTATAATTTGACAGTTACTATAGTCAACTTTACCTTCAGTCGTTGGACGTTGGGTGTTACCAGAAGTCGTAGAAATGGTTGTGAGAGCTGCAAAGTACAAATTATTTTCTTTTTTAAATACGTAATATTTTGTGTATTGCTTATTTTATCAAAAACAAAAATATAAAAATCCATATATAGTAGCATACAATTTCAATTGAAAGGAAATACAAGGAATGTACCAATAATTATTATTGTTGTAAAATATTTTATTTTAGATATGTTCAGGTTGTGAGGACTTTTAAGTGCATTATTTTCACTGGGACCAAACAACACTGGTACTAGTAGTAGGCAAAACTCATCTGTTTTATAATTTGACAGTTATTATAGTCAACTTTACCTTCAGTAGTTGGCCGTTGGGTATCACCAGAAGTCGTAGTTATGGTTGTGAGAGCTAAAAAGTACAAATTATTTTCTTTTTTAAATAAGTAATGGTTTTGTGTTTTCTTAGTTTAAATTATCAAAACGGAAAAAATCCATATACAAAATTTCAATTGAAATGGGATACAAGTTGTGCACCAAAAATTTTGATTGTAGTAACGTTTGGTAGTTTAAATATGTTGCTGTTGTATAATTTGACAATTATTA
>NW_022702068.1:0-573 GCF_011630105.1 Anneissia japonica | reverse complement strand
CGTCTGCGTAGACAAGCCAATGGAGCAAATGCCACCGACGATGAAAGGATGCACGACGGTTCCGCTCTACGACGATGCGACATGGGAGGCCGAGTATTTGCACAAGCCATCGGAGACGAAAAGACGTAACGCCAGAGTTCCTGTTTCGAAATCGGATTCGCCTTGCAAGAGTACGGTGGATTGGTGGACTTTGTAGAATACGGTGAACAAGAGGCGAAACTGTCTTTTTTTTTGTGTATATATACATATATATTAAGAACATATACTGAATGATATCTAAATAGATAAATAAATAAATAAATTGAAGAAAAAACAAAAAAAAAAACAAAATGGTTGTTTCTTTGCTTCTTATTCTTTTTGTTTTTGTAACGTATTCCACCTCGTCTGTCAGATCGATTTCGTCATATTGATATGAGAATTTGGGTGGGGGAGGGGGGGCTGTCTAGCTCGATCGAATGTACCACGTGAACCAGAGTGGATAAATCGAACGAAGATCACCCTGTTTTCATTCGATCGATTTCCTTCTCAGTCCTCGAATTCCGACTTGAAAACCCGGTTTCCTCTCGACTTCGT
>NW_022702067.1:0-998 GCF_011630105.1 Anneissia japonica | reverse complement strand
AGAGGAATTCAAGATCTGGAGACGATGATGCCGCTGCTGCCTTGCATGACGTTCGCGTGCGGTAGGCGCCTTCTCGCCGAGATGCTGGACGTTCCGGAGTACGTTTTCTGTCGCGAGAAAGACTTTGTGCAAAATTAGTAAAATAAAATATATTCCAAAAAAAAAATCACGAAATCTCTTGTATTTTTCTATTGTTAGTATGTGTACGAGGCCGGTGTAGGTTCGACTTTTCTGGGCTTAGAAAAATTTTCGAAGAGTCTGGACTTAGAAAAAATTTGAAGAGTCTGGACTTAGAAAAAATTTCGACTTTTCTGGACTTAAAAAAATTTAGAAAAATCTGGACTTAGAAAAAATTTCGACTTTTCTGGACTTAGAAAAAATTTGAATAGTCTGGACTTAGAAAAAATTTGAAGAGTCTGGACTTAGAAAAAATTTGAATAGTCTGGACTTTGAAAAATTTTCGATTTTTCTGGACTTAGAAAAATTTTGAATAGCCTCCTCGGATCTCCTACCGACGTCGAGTAGGTGGACGCGTCCGCGATTCTCAGACGGACGTCGAATACACGGACGCCTCAGCGGATCTCCTACCGACGGCGAGTACGCGGACGCGTCCGCGATTCTCAGACCGACGTCTAGTACACGGACGCCTCCGCGGATCTCCTACCGACGTCGAGTACACACACGTACTCGACGAACGATGTCGAGTACACGGACGCGTCCGCGGATTTCCGACCGACTTCGTTAAAGCAGACCAGACGAGTCTCTATTTCAACTTTTTCTGAATTTTTTTTTTCTGAAACTGGAAATAATTTGTGTCCGCGGCCCGACGACGAACGTGGAGTACGCGGACTTCGAGTAGACGGACGTGGAGTACACGGACGGACGTCGAGTAGACGGAAGTGGAGTACACGGAAGGACGTCGAGTACACATATGGATGTCGAGTACAAACTCGCGTCCGCGTCCCGCCGACCAACCTCGAGTACGCGGACGTCCAGTA
>NW_022702066.1:0-625 GCF_011630105.1 Anneissia japonica | reverse complement strand
CACCACCAGAACCACAGGCGAGCGTGCTGTTCGAACCAGCACCGACATTATGGCTGTACATTGCATCCCCGTGGCCTTAACCGCTCGGTCAGTCGACTTCAGGAAACTATTAATTAAATGTTGGATTAAAAAATCCTGTAGTCCTAGAAACTTATTATAATAAATTATGCACAGAAATTGAGAATACACAATTCACCCATAAAATAAATAAGAAAAAAATTACTTTAATTCAAATTTTTTGTGGTATTAAGAATAGAATAATTTTATGTTATATATTTGAGTTCATTCCATTTTATTAGAGACCATGTTAAAATATAAAACCTCTTTAAAACTTTTGTTATAGAAACAGACAAAAAAAAAAACTCCCTTAAATAAAAACTTAGAATAGAATAATTTTATGTTTAAATATTTGAGTTCATTCAATTTTATTAGAGACCATTATCCCTGTTAAAATACAAAACCTCTTTAAAACTTTTGTTATAGAAACAGACAAAAAAAAAACTCCCTTAAATAAACTTTACGAATGGAAAAAACCCCTAGATAGCACTGGAAGGTAATAAACCCAGGGGTTTATTTAAGAGCCGGCGGCCGGCGCATTCGATCGGCTACTACGATGTTTTCGCCG
>NW_022702065.1:0-969 GCF_011630105.1 Anneissia japonica | reverse complement strand
CAGTCTATGCACTTATTTTCAATGGTGTCCTTCAGGTGGTAATTGGTTAGTCCAACAATTTAGACCAACCTCAGAATTTTCCAAACAAGTGCCTTCTTTACCATGCACATTGGACACTGGTTTAAACAAATCTTCTGAGAGGCACATTTCAGTCCTCTAGCTGGAACACAAGGAGAGCGGCAGAGCGGATTATACAAATATGTTACATAAACACTAACAACCAATTTATAGTGGCTATCACTAGTTAATAGCTGATACTCGCATCTACAAATCTACACAAAATCCTACAAAAAAAGTTATTAAATCCAGGGCTCTCAGCAAGCAAGTTGTGTAGTATTGTTGATCATTATATAATAAAAATATATACAATATTCTAATTGTTTCATTGAGTGGATAGCCTGTAGAAAAGCAAATGCCCCTGAAATTAGTGTTATTGATAAACCTTCCATGTGTTGCAACACTATGCTTACACAGTATAGCATGTCTATTGTAGTTTCTTTCCTCCATGATTGTAGTCAATATTGTATACATTATCAGTCATCAAAAGCAAGATACACATAAGGCTATAATGCCTGTTAAAATGCTTTGTAGATTTAATAAACCTGGTGGATGTCATTTCTGATGCTACAATGATTAATGATAGAAGAAAAATTACATAGTAAGGTACCTATTTTTTATCCCAGAGTGCGTACCTTGAACACATAAAATTTGAAAATTGACCACTAATTAATTTTTAAGCTATTTCTGACACCACTAATCAATTTCCTTGGCCTCAAAAACATAAACATATATATAGACACTAATATTAGCAAAATGTGACTTCAGATAAAAAAGTTATGACTTTTTTCATGTATTTTAACCATCGAAGGGGACATTCCCCCACCCCCTCAATTTCGTTTTTTGTCCCGCACTGTTCCATTTTATAAACCGATTTTAAAAAGTGTCAAAATATTCAAGACAATAAGCCGC
>NW_022702064.1:0-633 GCF_011630105.1 Anneissia japonica | reverse complement strand
TACCTCTACCAGAACCGAAAATAGTAACGCACAGGATGCAAGGTTAAAATCTCACCTGATCAGTTCATTTCCACTCTCCTATTTACGCAGCTGTGGGCTTGCTGCTGATTGGTTGCTTAAAGTTATTAGGTCCGCATTTTAGCGATCGATTTAAAATCTTCCTTTTTTGTTTTCTTCTAATGGTTTCTTGATGTCTCTTTCAAGTTTGTGGATCGTATTTACATTTTTGTCTCTTTGTTTTTGTTTCTAAGAGCTATTTTTGACACTTTAACTAATTGCACAACACAGACAACGTAATTAGAACACCACTGTGTAGGCGCAGCATTTATTAGTTAAATCAATATAACTTAATTGAACTTTTTTTTTTTGTTCTTTCAGATACGTGTAGAACCATCATCAACCTGTCCGATGCTGTAGTGTATCCAGCCTCATTAATTAGAATACGTCTTGCAGCATTCCCATATTTCCACTAGAAAAATTTCGGTGGAATTGAAATCTATAGAGGTAAAATGAGGTTTTTTTTCTCTCTCTTTGTTTTATAGATATTATTATTGAATTTAGTAAATTTATTTTTTTCTTTGTTTTTAACAGTTATTTTACTTGATTTTTTTCGGTTGACTCATGAAATGATTT
>NW_022702063.1:0-990 GCF_011630105.1 Anneissia japonica | reverse complement strand
TGTGTGACTGTTCCCAGCACCAGTGACAAACATTTTACGAACGCTGCAATGTCATTATTATTATTATTATTATTATTATTATTATTATTATTATTATTATTATTATTATTATTAGTATTAGTATTAGTATTAATATTAATATTATTATTATTATTAGTAGTAGTAGTAGTATTAATATTAATATTAATATTATTATTATTATTATTATTATTATTTGGAGCTTAGACACCTTGTTTATTTGCGTCTTTTAAATTGACCTATAATTATCATTATAAAATATAGATATTCTTTTCATTTTCTAACGAGCATCACATGTTCCCTTTTTGATTTGAGCAACCAAATTTTGATTGACGTCCGTATATGCGTGTCCTTGAAACCCACCCTCAAGCATGAAGAAAAAATCGCCTACCTTCGTAAATTCTGTATTTAGGCGTATAAAACTCCATTTAATTTAACGATAATAATAATAATAATAATAATAATAATAATAATAATAATAATAATAATAATAATAATAATAATAATAATAATAATAATAATAATAATAATAAGAAAGATTTATAAAGCGCACATCTCCACCAAAGGTACTCAAGGCGCATATACAATTAAACCAACAAGATCAGTAGCAGATTCAAGTGGGAACCAGTCAGCATAGGCCCCAACCTTCTAATTTTTTTCATAAATTATAAATAAAAAAATGGAGAAAACAGACAAAATTGTATTCAACTTTTATTCCGAGAGTGCCATTTCTGGTAATCTGGAAGTACCATAATCATAATTTGTTCTTATCTTAGCCCCCAACAGTTGCAGGGATGAGGTGGGTGGACATTCTATGTGCGCAGAACCCTCAATGAGTCCCCTCTAATTCGACTTCCTGGACCCGCCACAGTTGGAGTATCATATCCGGACTACATAGAAGGATACCTTTTATCCATCGTGGGAAAAGTGAAGTTTTTGTCGGGGAACCCTATCAAGGATAACCCTCATGAT
>NW_022702062.1:0-500 GCF_011630105.1 Anneissia japonica | reverse complement strand
ATTTTCACTACTTAAAGAAAGTTTATTTTTCATTAGGACATAATGATGTTTTAATTTTACTATAGTATTAATATGTACATTCATTAATCTAGACAGATAATAATACATTAATATTGTGCCTAGTTATATGAAATAATTTTTAATCATTCAGGTTATTGTTTTATTGTATGTCACATTGTGTAATGTTACTCTATTAATAATATGCCAGCTTAGTTTAAGTGTAGTTAGCTGATTTTTTAAATCTTATGGCTTTCATAATTGGTACAGATATCTGCTCAAGGCATATTGTTAATCTATCAAATGAGTGAAAAGTTTCTGAGAATACATTAATTATAAATATTTTATCATTGAAAATATGTGTATCCTTATGTAGCATTTTATAATCATGAGTTATTTTATTCTTTTTTTTGGTATCATAATTTTATTTTATTTTATTTTTTTGGAATGTATATGGTGCCATACTCGACAGCGGTCTTTTCTAGAGGTGCTTTAATGCTAGC
>NW_022702061.1:0-557 GCF_011630105.1 Anneissia japonica | reverse complement strand
TTTAATCATGTGAAGAGAGACACGAATGATTTTTTTTTATTGTTACTATTATACATTGGGGGTAACATAAATACCAATGACAGTAACTTTATCCTGTACATAAGCCCGGACAGCAGCCCCAAGGGACCCACGCGGGTCTTATATAGCAGCAATATGATAAAATCAAGCAAAGAGAGACATGAATGAAACCAACTAGGAATTACTATTTGTACATTGTAGAATGCTGAAACACCGATGACAGCAATTTTTCATGTATACGTGACCCTAAACAGTGACATTAAAGGCCGCGCCCAAATGACATGTGAAGAGAGACACGGATGATTTTTTTTGGCACTATTATACATTAGGGGTAACATAAGTACCAATGACAGCAACTTTATCCTGTACATAAGCCTAGACAGCAGCCCTGGTTCCCAAGTGGACTTATTATTTATAGTATGAAATGGTCGAATTTAATAATGATTAGAGATAGTAGAATGCAACTGAAACACATGATTATGACACAGACAGTGGTTCTGGAGATCAACTTCAGAATAAAACAGGAATTAAGTGAAGGA
>NW_022702060.1:0-664 GCF_011630105.1 Anneissia japonica | reverse complement strand
CATCAACATAATCACCGTCATCGTTATTATCGTCCTCTCATCTTCATCATAATTATTTCATATATTTTCTGGGCATCCAAGTAAACACGGTTTGTAGGACCTCTGTACCCCTGCAAAACTAACCAACCTTCCACAAAAAAAATTAAAGTGTAAGATGGTATAAGGCCTAGCAGAAGCAAACACAGCACTTACTTTTAACAATTCACGTGATACGTGATAGTGCAACTCATCTAGAGCGTCATAATTATTTATTAATGCCATTCACTCCTCATAGGCCTAAGCCTCAAGCGTTGTAACTTTAGAAAATTATTTCAAAATTATAACCTATAAAAACTACATGAGGTCCACAATAAGGCTTCAGTTGGCAAATTATGTTTGTGGAAATAAAACCTCTCGCTGTGAGAATAGACAAGGCCGTCGGAGCCCCAACCACCTAACCGACTATAACAGGACCACTTTTTGTCAATTATAATATAACTTAAATTATATACGAATAACCTATAAAATAACTATATGAATTTTTTATTATTATTATTATTATTATTATTATTATTATTATTATTATTATTATTATTATTATTATTATGTTATATTTAAACAAAAAAAAATCCACCATGCGCTTGTTTTTGTATTGGCTATGTACATTCCAATTTTTTGAATATAC
>NW_022702059.1:0-520 GCF_011630105.1 Anneissia japonica | reverse complement strand
AATTTCACTACAAAAACAGAGTAAGAAGGGCTATTAAGAAACTAGAAATGCAATCATAAATCTAAGAGAAGAGACACCAAAGATTAATAATTGCAAACACTATCATAAATATCAATTTAGAGTAAAGTGTGAAGAACATCGAAGAGGGAAGGTATAAGATTATTTGTAGAGAAGTTAGTCCACTGCACACAATCGTAACCCACCGTCTTCGTTTAACATATCTATGGGATTTGACCACACCCACTTGCGGCCTCCTGAACATGGTTCTGTAGTATCAAAGCAGTGCACATGGTTCATTGGCTTTAGTAAATAATCACTCTTTTGCTTTGTTTGGTGATCTATGTACTCTTAAATTACATTATAAATTTTTAAAATAAGTAACATAAAAAGCATAACAATAATATACATCTTTGATTAACAAAAGTCATTTTGATGTAAGCTTGTAAAATAATATCAATTTTTAGTAAATAAAAAAGTTTAAAAAAAACACATATGTATATATATATATATATAAACAAAT
>NW_022702058.1:0-1159 GCF_011630105.1 Anneissia japonica | reverse complement strand
ACAATACAACATTCAATTCAGTTCGCTTCGGATTTGATTCAAATTAGATTCAGACCTGATCCCGATTTTAATCAGATCAAATCTGATTAAATTAAATTCAATATGTACTCATGTACTTTATTTTGAATTAAATGAAGGATATACGGTACCAGTTAGAGACACCTGGAAATTTATTAAATTCTCTACATTCAATGTGGAAGCCAGGATTTTCAAACAGTTTACTATATCAATGTCCAGCGTGGCTTTTAAATTTGTCAGTAAGTGCAACAAATGCATAGACAAACAAAGAAAAATATACCTCTTTCTTCAGATTTTTTTTTTTTTTTAAATATTAAGTGACATTTATAAAGCACTCTACGCCAGCAAGCCGACCCCAGAGTGTATACAATCAATCATATTAAACAATACAATACACATAACACGTCATAAAAAAAGAGAAATTCATCCAAAAATGTACAATACTAATTCTAAAAAGAATATTTACAAAATATTTTTAAATGGTGATATTATTCAACCCCAGACTCGCTCACCATAATTGTACTAGACTGCTAAGTAAGTGTTCCTATTACACCACTGTTTACAGATGCAACCTTAATCAAGTGTAAGCGTAAAATGTATTTGTATGAGAGATCATTTAAATGGGTTAGATCTGCACCTGCTGTATAGGTCATGACATAATGCGTTCCTATCACAGCACCGTTATTAATATTATTATTTGAGCCTATCTTTTTGTTTTGTTTACAGTACTACGAGCGTGTGGTAAATACACGGTGAGTTCATTATCACCTCGAGCCCACCATGGTTGGGACTTAGGTTAAAATAATGCAAATTTTAAACAATTTAATTTTAATAAATCTTGAAAGAATGTTCTGAATAAGTACTCCGTTTCCATTTCAACTTTACAAAAACGAAAATTTGTCATCTACTTAATATTAATAAGTAAAAGTAGGGCCACATTTTGCATTACTAGATTTTGTGTCCAAGTAGCTCGGTACTTTTTCCAACATGACTCCACATTAGTTAGAATTACGAGTCAATATTTTAATAACATGTTCACATTTTTTTAATTAAAAATTGGATTTACGTAAGTTAGGCACTAAAAATGGTGGAATACTTTTACGCGTACAGTACGAAAAGTATTGTGAACCATTATAAAAAT
>NW_022702057.1:0-996 GCF_011630105.1 Anneissia japonica | reverse complement strand
AATTATCACTACATAAGTTATTGATTGAAGAACGTTATAAAATTGCACTAGGAGTAGACCTATACGGTACATTTGATACTTACCCACTCGCTTCAGCCTCCCCCCCCCCCCATTCTAAAGAAAAAATGTCTGACATTCTTACTCTATATACCTCACAGAATGATTCATGTGATTCAGTTGAATCAGGAAAGCAGCACTTAAGAGTTGGGACCAAGCAATTGTTGAGGATGTTGATGTGTTCATTAGTTGAATTGCCTTGCTCCAAAGGACTCAATTGCACGATGTTAAGTACTGATACCATCAATGCCTTTCATGAATTTCCTCAACCACCG
This sequence comes from Anneissia japonica, assembly GCF_011630105.1. Classification (NCBI taxonomy): domain Eukaryota; kingdom Metazoa; phylum Echinodermata; class Crinoidea; order Comatulida; family Comatulidae; genus Anneissia; species Anneissia japonica. The sequence goes on along the minus strand of NW_022702057.1, from coordinate 664 downwards.
GAACATAAATATACCAAGTTAGCTCTTCGTTTGAACGAGGTTTGTATTGAATCAATTGTTTTTATATTGTGAAAGATCTTATGTTTATATAGCCTACTTCAAATTCATTGGCAACAGAACAGATTAATAGATAAAATCCAATAAATTGACAAAGGTTGATAAGGTATCTTTACAGAAAACTAATCAAAGCCGAACACCGACTTAAATATAAATATATACTAAAAATATATTTCTAGCATATATAAAATATGTTAAAGTAATATAATCATTCAGACAAAAGTGCAAACAAGGGGAAAATTAGATAAAATAAAACAATGCAGGAGAATACATTACCAGATTCCCCTTTTGTTACGTTTCAATTTATATTATTGATTACATTATTTTTCTTGCTGTTTTGGGGGTTTCCCCATGCAGTTAAATCATTATTCAATTCAATTCATTTTATTTAGTCTATTATACATAAATATAACAGAAATGTGCTTTGAAGCTAAGCGATCAAACATAAATATAAGTATTAAGTGATGTTAGAACAGTAAGACAAACTATAAAAATATTAATAGACAGTAAAAAGTATTAAGATATATCATTAAAACACAAAGACATGCAGAAAATGCATTAAAATAGTATAAAATGATTGCATTTATGTTAAAATGATTAAGTATAT
>NW_022702056.1:0-2529 GCF_011630105.1 Anneissia japonica | reverse complement strand
CAACTCTTTTGGGCCTATACCGTTGTCCTCGTTTGGTCGTCATTCATAATTTTGCCGATGATCACAGCCGAAAACATTTGCTTTCTTGCCCCATATCGTATCTTACTTCTCGTCATCATGACAGGAATGAGAAAGATACTATCCTATACAGGAAAACAATGTGTTGTATAAACAAAATGGTGACGTAATTTCCATCACGAAAACCGATTTTTGAAAAATCAAAAATGCAGTTGCAATGCCAGCAGGCTATCTGGTAGGCCTACTCATTAAAAAAACGGTTTCAATATTTAATTTTGTGTTTATCAGTAGAAACACACCCTCAAGGTCCCCTGTGTTCAAGACAATGGCGTAGGGATGGGCAGTGCAACCCAGTGCTAAGCACTGGTTCCCGGGTATATTAGGGGCCTGTTCGATAATAGGCCTAAAAATAATACAGTAATAAAAAATAATGTTCAAATTATATTGTCTCAAGGAAACAAAATTAAACAGCCAGAGAGTCACTCATTAAGGGGTTACTATTGATTACTGTGTTCAATTGAATTTGTTTACTTTTATGCACCACCAAATTTCTTGATTATTTTTTTAAAAAGCTGAAATAGTTACAAAGCTTCCAATTACGATTAGTAATATTAATTAACTTATTACCTATTAAGTGCTTCTTACTCCAACTATCGGCCTAGCAAATAAATACTAGTAGGATGAATTTCTGAAAAAATTGAATCAGTATCTAGTCCTAAAATTTTCATTCTTTAAATTCAATATCGGCTCATGAAAATTTATAGAAGATATCACTACCCCACAAGGTCCCTGGACCCCATGGAGACATTGGTGGCTATCAGTCCCCCAGCAGTGGGTTGATTAAACTCTCTAGTGTTCTTAAATAAGATAGTGAACCATATACTGGAAATTATTGAATACAAGAATTACTTCTATGTTTTTGTCTGATGACACCTGAAATGACTCAGTAGAGAAAAATATATGGGCATAAAAAAAACATCTGAATAATTTATTTAAGTGTGAAACAAACTACAGATTGAAGAAGTACTTTTCTCATTTTTTTTTATTGTAAGGGCTGTAGGAATACTAATGTTTGTTGACAGTGTGAAAAAAACATGTAACCAACTGAGAAGTGACATATTTATTATTAATGTGAAAACTTACACTATAGATATATGGAACTTGGAAGCATAATAGTTACTTTTCCATCTTTCATGCATGATAAAGGATTCATTAAATTCCACACAATTTACAAACTACATAATGAATAAACAGAACTTAAGTGTTTTAAATGCCAAGGAAACTAGAGTACAACACCTTGTTTTAAGTAGTACACATTTTTGTATTAAACACCATTTTAAATTGACTGCATTTAAGTACTTACCTTTGTGAGTTTTTACGTGTTACCCTTGATTTAATTTTTAATTTTATTTTTTTTATAAAAATTTTATTTCTAATATTTATAAAAAATAAATAATAAAGTGTAATATGCAATATAATACTAACCTTAATTTTTTATATTTTTATTTTATGTTTTTTACTTTCCTTTTTAATTCATTACAGCCTGGTACGTTACTTTACTGTTTGTTTTAATTCACTTTGTTATTTATGACCTCACACTCTTGGAATTATTTCAAGTTTTTGTGCAGAAAAATAAAGTATTTTGGAGATTATCGAAATATCCATTATTACCTTACACAAAACAAATAGAGCATGACATTCCTTATGGCACTGTAATTATATTTACCCTAGTGTAAGAACACCTAAAAATCACCTTACAATATCTACATTCCAACTATATTGTATTTCACTTTACTGGAATTCATACCTCCTATGATTTCTGCCCTTTCATCATTTCCATGAGCCTTGGTATTCTCCATCATAATCAGATTAGAATTTTCAGGTATGACCCTATTTGACATAAGGCAATGTAGTTCTAATATTTGTTCCTTGACAGGATGCACGTATAAAGTATTTATAACTGAGCTGATAGTTGGAATAAATTCTAGTCAGGCAAATGTAATGGCGTCTCAAGGAATGGATTGTTATGGAGATCTGTATTGATTATGCAATCAAAACAAAAGAGGGCAGCAACCTAACACATAAAGAGGAACAAAATGATAATACTAATCAAACCTTTTCATCAGCATGAAAGATGAAAGATGAAAGATAAAATAAGCAAGGCAACACACACTGGTGCAATTATGAGTGCAGAATACCAGCCTATTAATACTATGAAAGTCCAGATGAAGATATGGTACTGCAATAGACACATTCCGCGAAGATTGTTTACAGCAGGTCACATGTTTGGGTATTAACTATTGAGGTTTTACAGTGCAATCAGTGTTAAAGTATAGGAGTAGGTAATATTATGTTTGCAAAAGCAACAGCCCACCATTAACATGAGAAGTAACTGGCAAGGAAAAGCACTACGATTGTTCAAAATAGTGTTTATTTATTTATTCTACCATTCTCTATGGTTTTTGGATGCTTTTAAATTTAGGTGATCCCTTGCTTGCACTGCCTGTTTAC
>NW_022702055.1:0-1656 GCF_011630105.1 Anneissia japonica | reverse complement strand
ATCAAATACACAAATTGAAATTCCCCTCACTCCTGAAGATTGCCTAGTGCATGAAACAGCCTGTAGAGTGAAATTACAAGTTCTTTATTATTAGTATTATTATTATATATATATACATATATATGTATATATATATATATATATATATAATACGATACGATACGATAATACTTTATTGCAATTTGAATCAAATACACAAATTGAAGTTGAACATCAAAAGGGGAAAAGTGGAGGACAACCAAACACTAAAGACACAAGCACTAGGGGTTAAAACAACCAGTTAAAACAAAGCATCAGAGACAGCCAAACTCTTAAATAAATCACAATAAAAATCATTAAAATTCATAACTATAAAAAATTATTAAACATTAAATTCATTAATTTCTTTTCATTACAATAATTAAATATATTACAAGAATTATTATTACAATCTATAAATATTCAAATTATTAATAATATATAATATATATATATAATATATATATATATATATAAATATGTATGTATGTATATAGGGCTATGTATGTACTTATTAGATAGATTTTATGTTAAATGTTGACGAAGACTGCAGAAGTATTCGAAAAATTTGTTGCAATAATTCGAGCACTGTGCAAGAAATTGGCATATTAAAGTTCTAGCATGATTCGAGCACTGTTATTATTTTATTTTTTTAAGTATATAATTGTCTATATATATAGACAATACTGGAAAACTGAGAAGATATCTAATCAATAATACTCTATTTTTCTGTTTGAAATTAGGCTATAAGACAATCATGTAAAAATCAACACTAAAAAGGTCGGCGATAGTAGTAAGACTCGAACTAGGGCTGCAATGGTATGGTAAGGGTGAATTTCGGGACCTGAATGTGAAGGTTAGTGATTTTCAAGCTTTCTACGTTGCGTAAATTTCATAGGTTAAGGGCAAACATTGTTTATATTCACGGTAAATTTGCGTTGAACCAGTTGTAACTTTACCAGCTTTTCGACGATCGCGGGAAAAGCCAAAGACGAAAAAACAAAAAATAGCTTTTTATTTGATTTCATTTGTAATTAAATAAAATGCAATAGCCTTTCTGCTTTCACTTGGAAAAGAAAATACATCAGAACAAAATTAAATAATTTTTCCGTGTAGCGAGAAAAGCCAATTGATAGGCCTATTTAGTAACGATATGGGCCTACTGCATAGGCCTAAACCATGGAAGAATTGGAATTTATCATAGAATTTTAACAATGAATGGTATATACTTATATCAAAATAAACAAAACAACTACCACAACCTTTGAAATTTATCCTACTTTGCTTATCGAGAGATTCAAATCGCTAAAACAATCAAGGAGTTAAGCTTTGGATAAAGAATTGATATGTCATTATTCCCTATTATTAAATACATTTATGTACAATTGTGGAAATTAGGCCTACGCTGATTTTATTTTGATATACAGATAAACCTATTTAATTTATATGTATTATGTATTGTATTATTTTCATTCAAATCATAAATCTTCCTTTCTGTTGTTTTTTGTTGTTTTTTTATTCACTATTAATCATTAAATGTATGTACATTTGTGGTAATTAGGCCTATGCTGACTTTTTTTTGGAAATACAGATAAACCTATTTAATTTAAATGTATTATGACTATCTTTATTCCTACT
>NW_022702054.1:0-829 GCF_011630105.1 Anneissia japonica | reverse complement strand
CGATTCCTTGACAATATTTACTAGTAATTTTGTTAATTCTGCTTTGCGTATTACGTACAAACTGTAAATATGGCAATTTAAAATAGCAAACATTAACATTAACATTGCCTTTAGGGGTCTCTTTAGAACCAGAACAAAGGACGTGAGCATCACTTAAATATCTATTAATTTTGTCATCAATAAGGTTATTAGGGAAACCATTTTTACATAAGATGGTTCTAAGAACTTCAATATCATTATGAAAACCTAGCCAAGAATTATTTAACTTTTATACTCTATAAATTAATGTGTGAATAAGGCCGTTTTTGTAAGATGATGCTGTAAAGCTCAGAAAATTAGTGAGGAGTCCTGTGAAAGTAGGTTTCCTATACACCGATGTTTTCAGAAATGAACCACTATTATCTAGCAAAACGTCTAAAAAGTTTAATCAATAAAAGTTGTTTTTATCGAACGTAAATATGATTTAGCTTTAGTTTAATGTAACATTCAGTAGATATGAAAAATATTAAGAATTTGCTAAAGGTAGACCAGGCCCAATTAGGGTAGACCGAGCTGATTAGGCCAAGCCATCACAGTAAAAGTGGTCGTCCTAAACAATTGTTGCCGTCCGAAAGACGGCCGGACGGCTTGCTGGCTAAGCCTATGCCTAGGAGTAAATCTGCAAAGTCCTGGAATGGAGTCTCCTGGAAATCGGCAGGAAGGACTCCTGCACTTCCACGAGCAAGCAGATTCTCCTGAAATAAACTGTCTCACACAAATTCATGACGATATTTGCATGTTTTAACAAGTTTTAACTACTGTATTATCAATTGTCTCCCAGCAGTTACTT
>NW_022702053.1:0-714 GCF_011630105.1 Anneissia japonica | reverse complement strand
GAGTGCTCGATGGTAATGAAACCTGAGCGAATTAAAGACAAAAAATGAGAGGTTCAACAGTAGCTTTGATTAGACATATTTATTAGTATTTAGTTTCGTGCTACACATACATGGTGCAGCACTCTTCAGATAAAATAGTCTAATGACTAAGATTATCACAGATTGATTAATTGTAAGACTGAGCATGTGCAGAGTAAATTCGGTATGTATATAAATTGTGACATCAGACACGTTAACAGAATGAAAGGAACTTAGATTCTTCCGGCACTTGGCATTTGTTTGTTAGTTAAACGGATGGAAATAACTTTTAAAAATAAAAAGAAAAAAGTGCCATGTATGCGAATGGTCCTGGGTTCGAGTGTCGGTGGAGGCTGAGTTTTTTTCTTTCTTTGGCAGATTCCACTTCTGTCATGTTTCAATGTCATTTTATTCCGCTTTATACTGATTTTGGGTTTTTTTTCCATGCCTTAAATCACTTTATGTATTATTTATATATTCTAAGCACTGTTTATTATTATGGCTAAAGATACGGTACCGTATTTGTACTTCAGTTTGCTAAAGGTACGGTAAATGGCATTACATCACCATCACCCAATGATATCCAGTACATTGTTCGCGTTTCACCGCTCATCGTCGTGGGTGATCTGCAATGCCAGTCTTGAAAGATGATGTCACGCACATTCTGGCTCTTCATTGGGTGATAGTGACGTAATG
>NW_022702052.1:0-746 GCF_011630105.1 Anneissia japonica | reverse complement strand
ACATGTAATATTCGTTTAGCCACCATATTGTTTGTGTTAACTTTTCATCACAACAACAACAACAACAATAACAATAACAATAATAATAATAATAATAATAATAATAATAATTCAATGAGACTAATTAAAAATAATTTGCGTTCTGTTATGACAAATGCTCACTTAGATAGCCTCATGATGGTTGGAATACATCGTGATAGGTGAAGCAACCGCAACCATGAAAGCGTGGTTGACAGATTTCATGCAAAATTTCCAAAATATAGAATTTCACTTAATTAGATGGTTACATTGCATACCGGTACTCTTTGTTTCTTGTTTCATTTAAAATGTTTTGGTTTTGGAAGCTGATTTCAACATTAGAAAGCATAGCCTACATGAAGTCATATTATAGTAACTCGATGCCTATCAAATAAGTAATAAAAATTCGCCATAATTCATCAAATATCCGTGGCCTCCAGGGGGCGAAGCCCCCTGGACCCCCACCGGGGGGCCTGGGCGCCCCTGGCCCCAGCCAAGTGACACTTGATTCGCTCCACTAGCCCCCCCCCCACTCGTCGGGGCCTTTAGCCCCTCCGTCGGGCAGGTCCTGGCGCCACCACTGCTCTGTAACTGATGGCCTCCGGCCCATGACAATAAAAATAATCCCAGGCACGTTAACATTATTTGTACAATACCATGAGATTTTTCCTTTTCTCAAATGCATAGTGAAGAAAAACGCATCCCAAAATATATGTGAATTTATAACT
>NW_022702051.1:0-1079 GCF_011630105.1 Anneissia japonica | reverse complement strand
ATACAATACAATTTAATAGAGTCATTCCATATGAATCCAACACACTTTTTTGCCCGAACCCCTTCAAATCGCCCAATATTTTGCATTTTGAGGGTTCTACCTGAGATAACCCCACAGTGAAATTTTTGGCTCCGCGCCAGCATTTTCTGATGAGTTAGAGCAATTTGAAATTTTCATGAGATTTGGCTAAAAAAACTCACCTTCTGACAGACAACTGCTGATATCTCTCTTGAAACTCAATGTATTGGAGAAATTCTTGTACCGTTAGATAGAGAAGAAGATTCTCTTTCCAATGATATGCAACTCCATGACGTCCGGACTAGTGAGAATTATATAGGGCAAGTCACATGACCTTGACCTTTGACCCAAAATATCACAAAAGTATATATCTCGATTTTTGGAAAATTCACACCTCAGTTAGGACACTTAGCCCACATAATGCCCCTTAGGTTTCATTGTGGGCAAATGAAATATATTAGCTCTAGACTACATTTTGTGCCTAGGTATTAATAGTTTCCCTGAGTTTCCAGGAAATCTGCTGATAGATTCTATGAAACTGGCACCATAGTATAGTGAAAATCAGGGGCCCCGTGACCATTTTTCTGGGACCAAGGTTTCACTGCTGACTTAGCATCACTAGGGTATTAATAAGAAAATTCAGCGAGGGAGAACCTCAAGAAAAAGGGCGGAACATGTTTTTTTGGCGGCCATTTTTAAAATGGCCGCCAAAATTATGATATTGACTCATAACTTCACTGTACTTATATCCAATGAAAAGGGGGAAATCTGGTGTCTAACTCTATTTTATTAGGGTCAGTGAAGCCAATGAGACAGGTTTCGAAAACGTAAAATGGCAGCCATATTGAAACTCAAGATGGCCACCTTAAAAATTGTAAAAAAAAAAATAATATTTCAGTATAATTTCCCATATCCTCTAAGGAAAATGGTAAGTTTGGATCTAATCATATGATTTTGGGCTCTCTGAATATAATAAACATAGTTCCAAAAAGTTAGGATGGTAGTCATTTTGAAATTCAAGATGGCCGCCATAAATATCCTGAAAAAACGAATATTTTAGT
>NW_022702049.1:0-727 GCF_011630105.1 Anneissia japonica | reverse complement strand
TGACTGGTTGTTTTCCTAACCAATTAAAAATTGCAAAAGTTATACCTATATATAAGAATGGAGAGATGAAGGATATTTGTAACTATCATCCGATTTCAGTATTACCATGTATATCAAAATTGTATGAGAGAGTTGTATATGATCAAACTATGTGTTATCTAAACAAATTTACAATTTTAAACAAATCTCAATATGGTTTTTGAAAAAATCATTCGACTTGTCAAGCATTACTTCAGACTGTAGAACATATTACAAATGCTATCGAAAATAAGTGCTTTACAATTGGTGTATTTCTAGATCTGTCAAAAGCCTTTGACTCGGTAAATCACTCTATCCTATTGGAAAAACTTAAATATTATGGTTTTAGAGGCATAACATTGAAATGGTTTACAGACTATCTAAGTAATAGACAACAGTACACCGTAGTAAATGGATGTTCATCAGCAAGAAAGGAACTAAGATGTGGCGTTCCACAAGGCTCGATATTGGGCCCCCTGCTATTTTTGCTGTATGTAAACGATCTTATGTATTCATGTAAAAAATAGAGATGATCATGTTTGCAGACGACACAAATGTTTTCTTTAAGCATAATGATTTGCAAGAGGCTTTTCAAATATTAAACAATGAGCTTGTATTACTTTCTAAATGGTTCAATGCAAATTAGCTTAAGATAAATGAAAGTAAAACAAGCTATGTTATATTTAAGAGTAAATATAAGAGTATTGAC
>NW_022702048.1:0-1081 GCF_011630105.1 Anneissia japonica | reverse complement strand
AGAAAAAAATTGCCGATTTTTGCTCTATACAATCGCTAAGCCTTGTCTAGTTACTATGACGTTAGAGAAATCCCCTAAAAGAGTCTGCAACAGAGGGCAGCATAATAAAAACAATAAGAGAAGTATGTCCGTACCGTATACGGGCCGCGCATCCAGGGATGTAAATTACTCCGTATGGATACGGACTACGACCTCAAAGGGAAAAAAGAAATTATAAACGTAATTGTCGACTTTACAACACTAAACGGAGACCCTCCCTTCACATTCCTAGATGGAATTTATTACTTTCCTGTAAATACTACGATTGTGGGTCGGATTCGAGTCTCTATAATGTCATAATGTTTCTGAAGTGAAACATTGATGTGCATGTTACTTGTTAGCGTTGCCTCCATAAAAATAATCAGAGACTCTGAGAATCTACAATAAAAATTCAAATGACCTAATCAGATTTTTCCTTGTCAAGCTAATGAGTGATTCGTAAAACAACAAATCGATACAGCATACTGAATTAGGCCTATCTAGTGACGACTGGCTGACTTTAAGTTACAGGTGTATTTGATTTTTTTTTTTTTTTAAATTATATATGTCGCGTTAATTCATTGTTTTAAAATGCCTAAATTGAATACGATTTTAATACCGGTAAGCATTTTTGATGACTTTCAAATATTAATAAATAAATAAATAAAATACAAGTATAAAATATGATTGGGGTCAAGAAAAAAAAATAAGAGGAGGATGACGTATAGAAGGGAGGAGAAGGGGCTCCTTAACACCATGTGAGTAGATAAATTAAACAAGGAAAAAAGAAATGACAAACAAGAGAAACCGAAAATTAATTGATACTGAGGCTACGTTCAAATTATATAATAACAAATGTGAACAAGTATCACATAATCGAAACAAAAATTACGGAACGAGAACAATGCTTAAAACATCGTCGAAGTACACAGGATCTTGAAATACAATACATCTAAACTACAACGATAGAGACGAGATCATCTTCAAGCGGGAGAATGGAGGTACCGTATAAAAATACTCAACACCGATCGAATCACCGATAGAATAGACTGAAACAACCAAA
>NW_022702047.1:0-628 GCF_011630105.1 Anneissia japonica | reverse complement strand
CAAAAGTATAAAAAAAAAAGAAAGAAAGAAAGGGAAAACAAAGAAAAAATGATCGCCCAAAACGACTCAGATGTTATTTTTCGGCGTCTAGAAAACAAAATTTAAGGGGCATGCCCCCGCATCCCCCTGCGTTGAGTTGTCTCGATCGGCCCCACTTTTGGCACCCTTTTGGACATCTCTGGATCCGCCCTGTGCTGGGGCGTCTGACACTGTACCCTGACCAGTGGCTCTTTGGCCTCATTAACTCTAGCTTGGACTCATTTCACTTTAGCCTGCATTAGCCATATACTTATCTGGAATGAGACTTGCGCTTTAATACCCAAACTCAAGCTCCTTTTTTGCGAAATTTCATACATTTTTCCAATAATTCATGATTTTCATGTGTCTGTTTGAATTAGATTGGCTATAGGTATGAAATATTGTTTCATCGATACTCAAATACTCAGGCTCACTCTTTGTTGATTTATAATAATAATAACGTTTATTTCAAACGACGTTCGAAAACTGCAAACAAATAATAAGAAAGACAATATTAACTCACATCAATCGGGAAATACTATAAAGTTAACGCCTACTCAAATTAATTGACATGTTCAGTCAAGCGTGACGGCCTAGCAACAAGTACCCG
>NW_022702046.1:0-526 GCF_011630105.1 Anneissia japonica | reverse complement strand
ATATGATACGGTTAAATGTATTCACAACTATAAGCCACAGTATCCATTTCTTTCAATTGACGTATCTTTATCAATAAATATCACGACTTAAATTTAAATAGGGCCTATAATATTCACCGGATAAGTAAAATATTTTAAGATTTGTGTTTTTATTACATTTTTAATCGGGAATGACACAGAAGTTGTAAGATATGGACTGTGACAAAGACGTGACGGTACTAGAGTTGTTCCAAGGCTTTATATATATTTTTTTTCAATTGTAAAGCGAGTCAAGCTAGGAAGCGTGGACCAAAAAAGGTAGAAAAACAAGGCTATCTTTGAAACGAGATTTATTTGATTGCTGGTGATGTTTAGTCTATTCATGATAAAAATAAAATAACGGCCTAGCAATAGCACCCGGGATAGGAACTTGATTTAAAACCGTATCGGCTACTTATTAGTAGTTACACTAGGCATGAAAACCATGTCACGTGCTAGCAAGACGTGTCAGCAGTGTTCTATATTACCAGATGTAGGGATTATAAGC
>NW_022702045.1:0-1203 GCF_011630105.1 Anneissia japonica | reverse complement strand
TCTTTCAATATAAGGAATTCCTTCTTTAATATATAAACATACTCCACCACCTCTATTTTTCTTTCTATTAATAATATTATTTTCCCTATCTCTTCTAATTATAATATAACCATCTATGTTTACAAGAATATCACTAACATCAGCACTTAACCAGGTTTCAGAAATACATAATAAATCAAGTTTAGTTTTAAAAAGTAGAAAACTTATTTCATCAACCTTATTTATTAGACTTCTAACATTAATATGACCAACTGTAAAACCATCACTATGTTTTAACTTATTCCCACATTTGTCATAAGCTGAGGTATAATTAGTAAATCCAGGTAGTGTAGGCCTATAATTGCACTCATTATCTTCATCCAATTCGTCATAATTAATTTTATCAAACTCAATATCACTATATTCATATATATATCATCTTCATTAGAACCATTATCCATATATTCATCATCTCCATCAACATTATTGTTAACGTATATACCGTCAATTTCATCATTTTGGGTATCGTTAGTATTATTACCAATATCGACATCAATAGCATCATTATCATCATCATCATCGCCACAATTAATATTCTCATCCACACAAATTCCATTGCCAACAGTTTCATCTTCACTTACATTTTGAATACCATTAACAATATTTTCATTATTAATGCATATATTGAAATAAAAAATAACTGTGATTAGATCGTCATCTACACTACTTCCCGGGAATCAGTTCCTTGTGGACCATCGGCAGTAATTCCTTATGTGTCCATATGCACCACATCCGAAACATTTTACTGGGCGCCTAAAATAACGTCTGTTGAAGTCGTATTTCTGTCGCTGTTCCTAGGATGATGGTGATTTGTTTGTTCTCTTGGGTTCTATGTTCAAGGTAGTCTGAATACCCACGCCTCCGAAAATTATCACGATATTCTGTGTAGGCATCGATTTGAAAGTTGGATAAAAGCCGATTTACGCCTGCTTCAGAAAGATGCAGTCCATCCGAAGATAGTAATTTTTTATCAGGGGTATTTACTTTTTTGCTTATTTTTGCTTTTTGCTTTGCAATGCCTATCAGCTCAACAAATTGGTCAGTGATTTCCATAATACTTTTATCGGATGCTACATCGTTAGTTCCACAAACGATATTTAGTTCATCAACCGAATCATTCGTTTGGAGAGTTCCCCTATCTGTGCAACACCAGCCCCACTTATA
>NW_022702044.1:0-503 GCF_011630105.1 Anneissia japonica | reverse complement strand
GCATCTATTTCCGGACATTCATAGGCGCCAAACAAGTTGTTTACTAACCATGGTGGGGCTAGAGTTGATATGATAATTATGCTCTCAGACCTCAACTAACTTTAAAATCCTGTAGCTGTGGATAGAGATAGCGGGTATCCACTCTTCATTTACAACCAAATTTGTCAAGTGCTCATACTACCCGGCCTCCACGCACCACCCCCTCACTATAATGGCTGGACCACCACTTGCAAAATGCTCCCGACGGCTATGTGCTGTAAAGTTTAACGTAGAAGGAAACCCGGCACTTATTACGCTCACATGGGATCTGAACCGTAATTCGGACCGCCTTTCCGATAAGCTGAACGCCAGCGTCGTCCCTTTTCTTCTTCACTGATTCAATAAGCTCTCCGAACCGAATATTCGCAGTGTCAATGTGGTCTGTGCAAGGAGTTATATCTGCATTGCCTGCGACTTCTGTGTTAAAAAAAATTGTAGGCCTATGTAATTCCTACATATTAGTA
>NW_022702043.1:0-969 GCF_011630105.1 Anneissia japonica | reverse complement strand
ACATCATCCAAATCACATTCATTAATTACATCAAAACTCTTGTTTGGAACATGTCTTAAGTGTTTTACATTGCTTTGAATAATTTTACCATTTTCTGAATTAACCAATTCAAATGCATTATCTCCTACTTGTTTCAAAATAACATAGTGTGTTCTAAAGTAAGTTGGATCAAGTTTACTTTGTTAATACAGTTTGCAACAAACACTAAGTCTCCTATCCTAAAATTATGCACTTCTGCCTGTCGGCGAGTGTCGGCATAAACCTTCATCTTAGCCTTATAGGTCTGATTATGGTTCTTTAATTCTGAGGAAATATCAGTTTCCTGTCGATATCGTGGCAACTTAGTCTTTATGTTTCTGCCAAATAGCAATTCAGCTGGCGCTTTATTCGTAGATGTATGCGGAGTAGATATGTAAGCAATAAGTATCTTTGGTAACTTGCTTTGCCATACTTTACCTTCAGTTTTGGCATTTCTGATACATTTCTTAAGGTAGCGATGAAACCGTTCAATTTCCCCATTCGTTTTAGGGTAATAAGGTGAAGCAAGTAGATGTTTAATACCACATGCGTTAAAGTATTTCTCAATTTTGGCACTTATAAACTGTTTTCCATTATCAGTTAAGACCTCATCAGGGTATCCAAATCTTGCGAATACCAATTCTAAACATTTAATAATAACATTGGAAGTTATCTCTTTTACAATAATTGCCTCAGGGTAGGAAGAGTAGTAATCAGTAATTGTTAAAATATACTCTCCTTGAATTGGCCCGACCAAATCCATCCCTAACTTACTCCAAGGTCTACAAGGTAATTCTGAGGTCTTTAATGGTTGATCTTTAGGCAGCGCTTGATTAATTTCGCAAGCAGAACAGTTACGAATCATGCTTTCAACATTAGCATCCAATTTTGGCCAATAGTATTTATCGCGCAGAACTTCTTTGGTTCTAACCATTCCTTGATGTGTTTCAT
>NW_022702042.1:0-554 GCF_011630105.1 Anneissia japonica | reverse complement strand
ACTTACGTTAAACCAATGGGAGATTCGAAGCAGCGAAATGATAGGACGTTGTCCAAGAAGGAATAATACCTATTCTACGTCGAAGGTTGAACCGACCACGAAGGAATCGACGACGAAGGAATCGACGACGAAAGAATCGACGACGAAGAAAACGACAACTGCCGAACCCACAACAAAGGCATCGACAACTAAGGAGTCAACAACGAAGGAATCGACAACCAAGGAGTCGACAACCAAGGAGTCGACAACCAAGGAATCGACAAAGCAGGTATCGACCACGAAGGAATCGACTACTACCAAACAGACCACGCCGGCATCGACAACAAAGGAATCGACAACTACCAAACAGACCACGGAGGATTCGACAACGAATGAATCGAACGCGAAAGAATCGACTTCTACCAAACAGTCCACGCCGGTATCGACCACGAAGGAATCGACAACTACCAAACAGATCACGGAAGATTCGACAACGAAGGAATCGAATGTGAAGGAACCGAAAACCAAAGAAGAAGAGACGACAAACTCCGAAAAAGAAGTCCTGAAAAACAGAG
>NW_022702041.1:0-1412 GCF_011630105.1 Anneissia japonica | reverse complement strand
GTGACGTGAGTATGGACCCAGGACGTGTGACGTGAGTATGGACGTGATGGGACCCTGGAACTGTGACGTGAGTATGGACGTGGTGAGATCCGAATCTGTGACGTGATTATAGAATGGAATCCGGACATGTGACGTGACGTAATGGACGTAATGATAGGACCACCCGGGCCTGGCGTGAGTATAGACGTAATAGAATTCGGACATGTGAGTATCGATGTAATGGACCCGGACACATGAGTATTGACGTAGAGCCTTGTTTTAGGTTCCATTTTTATTATATTTTTGTTAATATATTTTGAGATCAGATCAACAAACTAATGGGGATAACCTATACCATGAGAAGTCACCAATGGCGCCAGGATTTGTCATACGGGTTTGTACGACTAAACAATAGAAATCACATCATTGAAGGCTATTTAGTTCTTACAATCTTTGTTAGTTTTATTCTAAATTCAACATTTCGTTTGTAAGATTTTTAAAATGGATTGTAGGCCTATTCTATTATTAAAAAAAAAACAAAAAAACATTTATTGTCTCTTCAGGCCCCGACCTAAACGTTACTGCCACACCCAGACTGTATTTTCCTACTGTTTACGAAGCAGAATATTGAAGTATCGGTTCGTATACGTTCACCGCAGTGGGATAGCTGGCGTCAATAAGTGGAAGAGGGAAGTGGGGCTCCAGTGAGGTTGGGTGCAGTTGGAAAGGGCTCCCGACGAGAAGAGGTCATAAATCATCGGGGCTCAACACAATTTTTCGACAGACCGAAATATTGTAAACTTATTAGGATAGGAAACTCATCTTATTGACTTATGAAATTACATTGCCACCGAAAAGGGAGGGAGAGCCACCCAAAATATGTTGAAGAGACGTGCCCCGCGTCCATCTGCGCGTCCATCCTAACTCTGTATTATTCAATAGCGGCATTATAGAAGAGCTGGGGTGTTAGCCGTAATTTTATTCCAGTCACGCGGAATGAGCGATTATACAAATATTTACTGTGTTAATGAGGGACATAGTCCGAAAGAGCCAACCATTGTTCAAAACCTTGTTACTTCCTCCTTTCTCTCTTATTTCTACGCCACAAAAAGCACAAATCGACACTAACAGTAGACCTCAAATCAGCGAAGACTGTTTGGTTTCTAAAATCGACGTAAGTTTTATTTTAAATTTGCTATAATTATAAATGATTGACCATTACATTTGTAAGGTTTTGGAAATGGTTTTCCAAAAGGATTGTAGGCCTACATTAGAAAAAAAAAACCAATTATATATTTTCTGTTCAGGACACCGGCCCGATATCTATACGTTACTGCCACGCCCATACTATATTCATGGACTTATTATTAAGAAGGACCATGGACTCTTACTTTTTACGAATCGGAATGTTAAAGTATCGGTTCATATACGTG
>NW_022702040.1:0-1176 GCF_011630105.1 Anneissia japonica | reverse complement strand
GAACAATAGAAAACGCGTCTGAGCGCTGATTTGTCGTCTGGAATAATTTGGAGATCACGCCTTAGAAAAAATACATGAAACAGGAACATTAAAACCTAAGTACATATTCTATGATATTGTTATATATTGCATTGTAATTAAAAAGTTGACCTATAGGCAATTAAATATTAGACATTAAGATATTATTTTATACTGTACTTGTATTAAAAAGTTTATATTAAGATAAATATAAAATTGAATTTAATTAACATTAGCCATTAAAAGTAGGAAAAAAAACCATTGAAATTATCCAAATTTTAAAATCGTTTTAAACGAGTTTACACATTAAAATTTAATCAAAATCTATTAAAAGTAAATTAAATATAAAAAGTAAAGTAATTGCATAGCATTGCACATTTTATAAAAAGTATATATCAAATTACAGGTCATTGTTGTTACAATTGCACATCTAGAGAATTGATTAATGTTGAAAGTTTCCCTAAATACATAATTAAAGTAAAGCGTTTCATTTCACTGTCGAGTTCCTTATGAATAGAGTCAGGAATAAATTTTCTGTACATTACGTGTTTAGATTTGGGTTTTAAAGTATTCAGAACATGTTATCTTAATATGTATTTCATTAGAATACCTTGGATCTGTGTTACTGCAACATAAGGAATGCCTTCACAACCAAAATCTGATCAAATCTTGGAAACTTGGACCATTATAATATTCACATTATGCCAAAGTGCAAGACAAAACTATCAATTAAATGCGGTTGAAAAATTGCGTGGATGTCTGGCTTGCACGGACTGAACGTTATGCTTGGGGACTCTCTTGACGAAAATATACCAATAACTTCAGCATATATATCTTTCTGCATTGATTCAGTGATCCCTAGAATAACGAAAATGGTCTATGCGAATGAGAAACCATGGATATCTAAGGGACTTAGATTCCCTCAGTGACGTAGCTAGAGCTTTGACGCCCGGGGGCAAGGGTAGAAAATTGCGCACCCCTTCCCCCCCCCCATTATAATTATATTTTGAAATAAATTAATATTATTTGTAGAGACTTTAAGCAAATCCGTACCATACGTCCATATCATGCACTGTCTAAATAACATTATTTAAACCCAAATAACCATTCTAGCTCTCATGTTCTTTCTTACCAGGGGTGGCGCCTTTTCCCGAGGAA
>NW_022702039.1:0-565 GCF_011630105.1 Anneissia japonica | reverse complement strand
GTGAATAAAACTCGTACGTATAGCTGGTGATATTACACCTCTATATAATACAATCACAACCAGCGAATCGACTACAGATATGACACAACAGGGCGAGGGTTTGAAATCTTATATTACCTTGTTATTGTTGTTTTTATTATTATTATTATTATTATTATTATTATTATTAATAATAAAACAATGATCAACGGTCAATTGCTAGAATGGGAGCTTTACAATAATGGCGTGTCTCAAAGTATATGATTAGGTTCCTTTTACCTAGCTAGAATTAATGCATGTAGTAATACAAAAATAAATACTTTTAAATATTAAGATAATTAAAGTCTAGAAGACATTTGTATGGTTTATGATCTATTTTAGGTCAGGGTTAGGTCAGGGTTTCAAATCCTCGCTGTGTATTTCACTTGTGTCCTTGGGCAAGGCACTTTGTCTACATTGCCTCTCTCCACCTAGGGGTATAAGTGAGTACCTGGTAGGGTTAAATGTAAAAATGCGTTGATGTAGCTGCTGCAACGTCATGAAATAAATAATGATGATGATAATAATAATAATAATAATAATAATA
>NW_022702038.1:0-3392 GCF_011630105.1 Anneissia japonica | reverse complement strand
TTTTTCATTTTCAAACATCAACAGATTGATGTAAAAAATAAAATGTGTAAAATATACAGTATTCTCCTACTTTCAAAAAAGATGAATTGATAACACTAATTAAAAATAGTTGTAGCATGAAAACTCATAATAAACTGTAATAATTTTTAAAAATATTATTTTACCTTATTTTTGTTCCCTTATTCTTTTTTCAAATTCTTGTCTTTGTTTACTTGTTTTCATATTTTTTTTCTATTTCCTTGTTGATTTGATTCTGTGAACTTGATACAGTGATTGATTAAAGGGTGAATAAATCAATGAAAACTATTCATGAATAAATTATTGTAAGTAGGCCATTAAACTGAACAAACATGTAAATATGGATTCTGTAGGATCTTTCACCTACTGTATTTCCACACAGTTAAAATGACATAACATATTGGTATGTCAATATCGGTAGGTCGATAATAAAATTAATTATTGTATTAGGGTAATTAAATGTACAAACATGTAAATATGGATTCTATAGGATCTTTCACCTACTGTATTTCCACCTAGTTAAAATGACATTATAAAATAAATTATTGTATTATGCTAATTAAATGTACAAACATGTAAATATGGATTCAATAGGATCTTTCACCTACTGTATTTGTATTTCCACCCAGTTAAAATTACACAATATATTGATAGGTAAATATCAGTGAGTCAATAATAAAATAAATTATTGTATTAGGGTAATTAAATGTACAAGCATGTATGGATTCTATAAAATCTTTCACCTACTATATTTCTACCTAGATACAATGACATGTAGGTCAGTAATGAAATAATTCCTGTCCTCGATGGCATTTTTTTTTATGCTGTCCTGATTTTTTTTCCTAAATCAATAAAGATTTGAATAATATAGAATATTGGTATAATTTAATTTAGTCTAGTCCATCGTCCATTCTATACAGTCTTTTGTGCAATGTTTGCCCAACTGCATGTCTGAATCTGAATATTTCAGTTATAAATGGAGCTTTTTATCTTGTTGCTTCAACACTTTAAAAAATTATTTTCTCATAGTGAACAAAATCAATAGGAGACAGTTCATAGATGGAATATCTTTGGATTTGCAAGAAAGGGATCAACTCAAATCAAAGGGACCACCTCAACACAGAATATTAGATTATAAATGCAGCAGCATAAGTAGGGGGGTGCGCACAGCCCAAGTAGAAGTTTTAGCTCTTATACGGATTACCAAAATCTGATACAAAATACGGCTGGATGCATTTTTACTGCATGAACAATCAGAGAACTATCTTTAAGATCCTGCTGACTACCTACAAGGCCCTGTGTTCAAAATCTCCAGCCTACATAGATGAACTGATTACATTTTTTACTGCCCTCCTAGGCAATTAAGATCTTCCACTCAAAAAAACTCCCAGTTCCTAAATATAACACTGTTAATTATGGCAACCGATCATTTACTTTTTCATCTGTATATTTATGAAACGTAATAAAAATTAAAAATTCAAATACAGTTGAAATTTTAAGAAGTTCCTAATAAAAAAGATGTTTTTGAAACAAATTTTTTGCCTCTTGTTCAGCTGTTTAGCCATTCAGCAGTCTTGTTCTCACATCTTATTTATGTATTAAAATATAGGAGGCTAGCTAGATATCATTTTCTCTAAAACTCCTGTGAGTACTGTTGAAGCGAGGCCCCTAACATTTGGGACTTCAAAGTGCTGGCGAACAGAGCAGTGAAAATAATTCTGCTGCCATATTTGCTGTTTTATTTACTACTGTAGTTTTATTTTGTAGTATTAGGATAATAGATCAATAATAATATGTAGGTTTTTATGAAGCACTCTATACAACTTAATCTCAGAGCGCATTTCCACAGTATTCCAGTCATTGGATCGATGCCTATGGGGTAAATTCCACAGTTTGCTGCTTGAAATATATCAGCACATTTCCACTCCTGGGTGGAAAGAAGCAATGCAGATAACGTGCATATTTTAAGGTTATGTTTCTTTTTGTTTATGTAAAGTGCATAGAGGCAACTTTCTTAGTAGGTAGTAGTTCTCTCCTTAAAATGTTGTGACTATTGATTTTCACAATTTTATTAATGATTACTAGAGTTTGGAACATGGAAGAATCATAAAATTAAGCCACTAACAGTATGCAGCTATTCTGTGCTTCTTAGTCATTCCTTAAGCAAACCTAATTAATTGGCGTTCAGTAGATTCTCAAAGTACTTGACTTTTACAACATAATTGGACTAAACTTGTACTAATACTAATACTTAAATCTAAATGCTTAGAATTTTTTGTATTTTTAAATGTTTATGTTTATTGGTTAATTTCATTAATTTAAAAAAAAAAATTTTTTTTCATTTCAACAGACCAACAGCAAATCATCGCCACTAACAGGCTGGTAAAATATATAAAATTTAAATATATCAAATATACAGACGAAAGAATACAAACATCTCACCTATTCAAATGATTAATAATAATAGAAAGAAATATAGGCAAACTATTGTGAAAAATGTCAATATTAGTAGTTAAAATAAGAGAATTATATTGGCTTATAATTTTATAATGGCTTATAATGGTAATGTTTTTATAATTACAAAAATATGTGTCTAACTTTTGTTTTTTGTGGTGTTGTGAATTTGGTTTTTCTTTCTTGTTTTGATGTAATTGTAAATCTCTATTTTGATTAGTTTTTGGACATCTTGCACTTACAAAATGCTTCACATTTTTGATATCTTTTTTTGACTGAATAATAATGTATATTACAGTATAATGATAAGGATAATTTTGCTATTACAGTAAAATTTTGTCAATATCAAAAGGTGTGGAGCTGTGTGTTATAGGGAGTGGGTTTAGGTGCTTGCTATCGTCACAACTGAAACAACTTCACTTTCAAACCTCAATAAAGAGAATCTCATAAAGAGACGGTTAGGGGAATGATGCCCCCTTCCCAATCCTCATGAAGACTTCATTATACAGCAGCGCTAGCATCCACTCTCATAAACAAGTAGCGCTGGCCCCAATCAGCCTTGCTAGATGGATCACCCTCGTTAAATATGCTTTTAGAAAACCATTATGTGCAGTTACATACGGAAATGGCTTATTACTAAAATAGCTTATTACTGAAATGTATGCTGAGCAGACACTATTGCTATGGCAACGAAGATGTCTTGAGCTAGTACCACATCCTTGATACAGGATGCAAATTATGAAGTAATTAGTTCTCAATTGATTTTCATTGAAAATGTTCTTATAAATCCATGTTAATGTGGCTCACCCACAAACTGACAACTAATTATCTTAGAACCCACATTAACATTGTAAGCCTCTTAAAATGTTGAATAACTTAAGTTCTCACTACTTGGTTAGCTGTGACGTAATGCTTGCCGT
>NW_022702037.1:0-620 GCF_011630105.1 Anneissia japonica | reverse complement strand
GCAGAGTAGGTTGAAAGCAGATCATCTAGACAACAGTGCTCGATACATAAGCAGAGCAGTATAGAATCAAAACAAGATGATGCTTGGTTACAAATTCAACATTTTATTGCACTAGTCTGTTTCATGAGGTACTTCCTCAATCATCAGGTGCTAGGCTCTGAATGAGACTGCAGAATAACAATCATGGTATAACTGTTAATTGCTATATAGATTATATTGTTATATAGTTTAATGGTAAACAGGTTAACTAGTATTCATAGTGGTGATTAAAAGCTCTGTATTGTATAGGCCTAAGTATATTGGTACCGCAGTAAATTTTATTCTATGCCTACATGCACTAATCTATTCATTCCTACGGTTAAGTGAGCTTAATACAGGGTTACATATAATAATATATTTCTCAAGCAAACAGAGATTACAACGGTTACTGATATTGGAATATGGTTTGCATTTACCTAATATTTTCCATTTAATTTCATATTTTATATTATCGGCTTTAAGTTTCCAAATGTATTGGCTAAGTGCCGTGCTGTTTTTATACTTTTCATTACGGAATGAGCTAGTATGTCCATTATCTGTCCTTAAAAGTGTTTTCTGTCAGTCCGACACAAGTTTCTATT
>NW_022702036.1:0-607 GCF_011630105.1 Anneissia japonica | reverse complement strand
AGCCCAGGTGTGAATGCAAATAGTGGAATACAAGCTATGCGGCTCGGTTCCAGTAGATACAGAGACTATTTGTCGCTATTTATGATTTTACAAGAATATAAATGTTTATATATTTTTGTAACAAGCATTGTATGTCAAATCTGTATAATGTATAGTAATACATTCCATTTTCGCTATTTATGATTTTACAAGAAAATAAATGTTTATATATTTTTGTGACAATCATTGTATGTCAAATCTGTATAATGTATAGTAATACATTCCATTTTTACAAATTCAATTACACGATTATAATTACAGAAAGTACATATGGTAATATTAGACTTTATATTTGAGCAAATGTGCATGATGCTGCTGCAGTAGTATCTTCAGTTTCATCTAGTATTTTGACATAACGCGTCCTACAGAATTCTTACGAGACAGCACTAGTCCGCGAATTTGTGAACAAAATCGGAGATCTAAAGATGCAATCCCTACCGTGCATCAATGGCGGCGTTGGATCTCAATAGAGATTCTTAAATAATAAGTTTGAAAGGCAAATGGGAAAACCCCATAAAACAGCAAACGGCCATATAATGCAAAACAATTTAAAATTAAAACGGAACAT
>NW_022702035.1:0-805 GCF_011630105.1 Anneissia japonica | reverse complement strand
CGAGTGGTCTAAAATTAGAGTAAAATAATAAAAAATAATTATTGAATTATTTATTTTCTTAGGCCCAGGCCTATATCATTTCTTAAAATTATATTTTACATATTTTCTTCTTATTTCTACAGTAAAACTCAGTGAAATAAGCTATGGATTGTATCCTACTAATGAACTTATAAGTTAGTCGGTCTTTGTATTTGTCTTGCAGATAAATCATTGTTGAAGAAAAGAAAAAGACATGTTTTCCATATTTAAAGCGGCATATTGAATAATTTGAGATTAAAATTATTCTAATAACAAATATGAAGCAAGGATAATCAGTATTTATTCCTAAGATAATGTCACAAGTTGATAGATTTATTAGAAATAGCAAAAAAAAAAAAAAAAAGATTTATTAAAAAAAAAAAAAAAAAAAAAAAAAAAAAAAAATCTTCACGCCAAAGTGGTTCAACTTTTGTACATGGAAATAGAAAATGTTCAATACTGTATAATCAATTTTGCCTCCATGTTCTTATTGTAGATACCAACATTTGAGTGGGACGAAATCAAACAGCAAACGATACTCGGGGCTTTCTATTACGGTTATGCTGTCATGCCGATACTAGGAGGTTGGTTGGCGGGAAAGAAAGGCGGAAAGCGTGTGATGGTATTTGTAGTACTTTGGACAAGCTTACTTACAGCCTTGATACCGTGGGCAGCGGGAGTCAGTTCTGGACTACTGATAATTCTACGTATTTTAGACGGCCTAGGGCAGGTTAGAAAACTACTAATTAGTTTCCTACATTATGTATTCTATAGGCCTAGACAACAT
>NW_022702034.1:0-623 GCF_011630105.1 Anneissia japonica | reverse complement strand
TGTTTATATATATATAAACAAGAAAACTACCGGAACATTTTCAACTCCCCTCAGGAAGCATCCTTGGTGTATATTACGTGTCGTCTCAGACAGATGTATGGCGAGCCGAACTGTCATTTAATGGCAAACAGAAATATAAAATATAAAGTTCTCTATTTAAAACTAAGATATCTTACTTTTTAGTAAGAGATATCTTGATAGATATATATTAGTTTGTTTTAAATACAGATATCTTAATTTACAGCTGTATTTGCGATTAAATACAGCTCGGCTTGCCATACGGTTGGCCATAAACTTCCCATGCGCCGGACGCGATATTTTTTCCCTATACGAGAATTGCTATTGAAGAACAAAGCACCTGATTGGCTGTTCTGTGTCACATGACCCATGTCACATGACCCCTAAAATTCAGTCAGGCATGCAACACGTTGTAGCACGGAGTGTAGTGCGAAGTTAAGCCATTCTTGATTAGATAGAAGTTCGAAACCTAGAGGGCATTAATCAGGCCAAAGGAACAGTTGTAATTTAACTGTTTCCTGATTAGGCCTAACATACTGTAGTTTTTGAGTTCATAGTATTACTATTAGGCCTATTAAAATATACTGTGTTAGTGTAGGCACATT
>NW_022702033.1:0-1016 GCF_011630105.1 Anneissia japonica | reverse complement strand
AAACATAAAAAAAACATTGAAACACAAAAAGCTGATTATATAATTTATTCTCAAAAAACAAAACTTGTAAGGCATCTTACACTTATAATTATTTGTACCATCCTTACCAATGCAGTTGTTGAATAGGGCCTAATGAGTCGTAGGTTCATTAGACAACGCCTTCTTCGTTGTATGAAACCGATCCTGGTGTGCTGTTACAAGTTGTCAAAAATTACGCATTTCATTGGAAAAAACTGCGTTTTTGAGTTTAACCTAAAGATGAAGAGACAATCAAAGCTGAGAACATTCTAAGCCGACGCCAAGAAGGTACTAAAATAATGATTGATGTCTGTATCTGCGTGATTCAGGGGCGCATTCAAAGGAGGTTCAGGTAACCCCGATATCCTTCAAATTAATCGCAATTCTAAAATACCCAATTATAGTATAAATGATTGGTAATGTGAAAAAATACTATATAGGCCTATTAAATGTAAGCCACCCTCATTTTAATTTGATTTACAGAGTAATTGAGTAACACTTGTGTTATATCCGATGGGAACGGAAGCCATGTCAAAAAACTCGAATGTTGTCAGCTGAATGTGTTGTGTGACAGCAATAATTAAAGTTGAAATAAACTTTAATGTCAGTAAGTTATACTCATAGTAACTCACTGGATACCTGTATCAAGGCAGCAAATGAAAACACTGTAATTTATTACAGTGTTACTCTGTATTATCAAGGATGAGTGTAAATTAATTGTTTTGTATTGTATACAATTTAACCTCCCTGTGCGATCACCTCCCGTAAACGTACACTCTCCAGGGGCGGATCCAGAAATGTCCAAAAGGGGGGGCCGGAAGTGGGGCCGAAAGTTGGGCCGATTTAGACAACACTGTCGTAGGGGGTCCGGGGGAAATTTTTGTGTTCTAGACGCCCGAACATAACATTTGAGACATTCTGGGCTATTATTTTTTTCTTTTTTCCCTCTTTTTTTTTTTTTTCTTTTTTTACTTTCCAAAAGGGGTGGCCGGGGCCGG
>NW_022702032.1:311-612 GCF_011630105.1 Anneissia japonica | reverse complement strand
CGCACTTTTCAAAATAAAATACTTGAGCTAGGCTAGGCCTAAGTACTTTAGGTTATATATTAAACTTACTACCTTAGGCTACCTAGGCCAGATGTTTTACTTCACATCAAATAGGCCAATAACGCCTTTTCCACGAATCGGTAGACATCTTTAAGAGTGATGACAAACAACCCAAGCAGAGATCCCAAGTTTGAAAACCAAAAAATAGGGAGATTTTTTTCATGAAGCGATCGCCTCCTGTAGCGACGCGCTGTGACGCCTTACAACGCGCTGTGCAACATGAAAGTATTACACAAAATGA
>NW_022702032.1:0-286 GCF_011630105.1 Anneissia japonica | reverse complement strand
CATTTGTTTACACATTGCAGTTGGCCTAAAATATAAATTTATAAATATTATTATTTATTTAGCATTTAGCTAGTAAAGCGTTCTTGGCAGCAGTCAACAAGGCTTTGCTTGGTTCATTGGCATGTTAGAGGCTATGGCTGATTTATTACATCTCATCAAAGAACATAGAATTCTAGCAAGGTAACTGCAACTCGCAAGATTCACACGTTTGCTGAAAAATAAAAAAAAATATATATATATTTTAATTTAGTTAGTAAATCATACTACATGTTTTAAGTCAGCATTT
>NW_022702031.1:0-1437 GCF_011630105.1 Anneissia japonica | reverse complement strand
AAGTTTGTATCGTCGGCAAACAACCTGAAATCAAAAAAATTTGAAGAGCTTGGTAAATCATTTATGTAAATTAAAAACATAACTACTCCCAGTACTGATCCCTGAGGAACACCACAATGTATATGTAATTTATTTGAGACACACCCACCAGAGGAAACAAACTGAAACCTGTTGCTGAGATAATCAGAAATCCAAAATAGAGGTGGTCCCCTTACCCCGTAATGCTGTAACTTTGAAATTAAAATATCATGATTAATTGTGTCAAATGCTTTCTTAAAGTCGACAAAAATACCAAGGGCCACTTTTGAATTATCACATTGAAATAAAAGATTATTAACTAAATTAATTAACGATAATTTTGTGCTGTACTTTTTGCGAAACCCGTATTGATGCTTATAAAATATATTAAATTTGTCAAGGAAATTAGTTAGACGATCATTAAATAATTTTTCAAGAACTTTGGATAATACCGGTAATATAGAAATCGGGCGGTAGTTCCCTATGTTATCCTTTAGGCCTTTTTTAAATACAGGAACTACACGTGCAATCTTTAGGGCGTTTGGGAACTTTGAATTTGTAAATGAAAGGTTAAAAACATAACATAATGGTATTGAGATATAGGGTGCTGCAACACACAGTAATTTAGCTGGTACATTATCTGAGCCAGTTGCTTTACCCTTATCCAAATTAGAGATCATATTACTAATTTCATACACAGAAATTGGTTCAAGAAAAAATGAATTTAAATTAGGTTGACTTAAGTAATTTGAAAAATGTTTCGGTGAATTTCTTATTTTGTTAGCTAGATTTGAACCTATATTTGTAAAGTAATAATTAAATTCATTCACTATTTCATTCTTATCAGTAACGTCTTCTATGCAATTGTCATTTCTTTTAGTGGAAATTTTGTTTGGTAGATCATATATTGTGATGTTACGCCCAAGTAGCTCATTTATGGTAGACCATGTTTTAGTAGAGTTGTTTTTATTTTTTGTAAATAGTTTGGAAAAGTAGTTCTTTTTTGCCAATCGTATAATTAGTGTTAACATATTTCTATATTTTTTATATTGTGTAAATTTTGCAGGCTCAAAATTTGATTTAACAACTTTAGAGTATAATTTATGTTTTTTAATAATTGATTTTTTTATTGCTTTACTAATCCATGGTTTCTTTTTTTTAAAACCTTTTAAAGAGCGTTGAACAAGGGGCGCATGTGAATTACAAATATTAATAAAGGTTGAACAGAAATAATCGTAAGCTACATCAACATCAGACGTAGAATATACATTTTCCCATGAAATATTTGATAAATCATGTAAAAACAATTCATGGTTAAAATGACTGTAGTCTCGAAATGAAACAAACTTATTTCTCGTACTGATGCTGATGTGTTCAAAAATAGCAAACGTTGGAAGATGGTCCGAAATTTCACAAATT
>NW_022702030.1:0-621 GCF_011630105.1 Anneissia japonica | reverse complement strand
ATAAGGTGATAGGTAATTTTTGTGCTTCAAACATTTTCAATTGGAAGGGGGGGGGGGGAGAAGAACCAGGGATGCATGCTTTTTTTTAGGGCCTGCATTCCTACACATGCCACTGCAGCTAAGGCAAGTTCTAGCCAAGTTAAAGGAGCATGGTGAGGCATCACTAAGAAAAGAGAAAAAAAGACAGGCATCATAGAAAAGACCAATTAACTATTTTTTGGATATTATGCTTTGCAAAGACCCTGTATTGCTCTAATGCTAATCATAGACAGAATGTAATTTGTGGTAATTTGTACTTGCTGTGTGTTGAAGTAGCTATCATGGATTGTTTACCTTGGGAGCTTCTATTGCAGTGTATGTTGCCCCTGGGGGGACTTGGTAACCTTCTGTGTACAATTTGAAATGGTGGATGAGGGCTTCCATAGACTCCTATTGTAAAACAAAAATGAAATTAATATATTTATATTAACAAAATAATCATTTATAAAATAAACTTCACATCATTTTTTTTCTTTTTTGAATATGATGTAGCGAATAATCAAGTTGCTGTTATTAATTGACTGGAACAGTCGAAGCAGGGTCACCAATGAGCAGGTTAACAGCTTGACCCCCCCCCCCCCC
>NW_022702029.1:0-524 GCF_011630105.1 Anneissia japonica | reverse complement strand
GATTTTGTGTAGTCGATGCACCTGTAGTCGATTCTTGTGTCGTTGAGGCGCCAGTAGTTGATCCGACTTCTGTAGTCGAGTCCTCTGTTGTTGATTGTTTTGTAGTTGATGTAATAGTAGTCAACTCTTCGCTTGTTAAATCTTCTGTTGTCGACTCCCTTGAAGTTGATTGTTGTGTAGTCGACTTGTCTGTAGAAAATAACTGTGTGGTTGACAGTGTTGTCGTTAAATCATCTATAGATGTTGACTCAACTGTTGTAGATTGTTGTGTAGTTGAGGGAACTGTCGTCGATTGGTCGTCTGTTGTTGATTCTTCTGTTGAAGGTTCTGTTGATGTAGGATTTTGTGTAGTCGATGCACCTGTAGTCGATTCTTGTATCGTTGAGGCGCCAGTAGTTGATCCGTCTCCTGTAGTCGAGTCGTCTGTTGTTGATTGTTTTGTAGTTGACGTAATAGTATTTAACTCTTCGCTTGTCAAATCTTCTGTTGTCGACTCCCTTGAAGTTGATTGTTGTGTAGTCGAC
>NW_022702028.1:0-2367 GCF_011630105.1 Anneissia japonica | reverse complement strand
TCATTAGGTGCTCCTTAGCCTGCGTACTGTGGTTAAAGGGAATTTGGATGTTCGACGGCGGAACTTGTTTTTGGAACAACTCTTAAACTTCCGGAACAATTTGTTTCACCTGTTTATGATGTTGAGCTTGATCCATGTGATTATGTTGTAATAATAATAATAATAATAATAATAATAATAATAATAAATAAATAAATAATAAATAATAAATAATAATAATAATATGCAGGTTTTTATATAGCGCTCAATACAACTACAAGTCTAGAGCGCTTTTTCACATTATTACCCCAGTCATTGGAACGATGCCTATGGGGAAATTCCACAGTTTGCTGCATGAAATAGGCTATACCAGCGCATTTTGCACTCGAACCTCCTTAGGTACGCAATTATACTCCTGGGTGGAGAGAAGCAATGCAGATAAAGTGCCTTGCTGAAGGACACATGCGAAATGCACAGCGTGGGGTTGAAACCAAACCGTTCCCGCTGCGCCAAACCACTTCCACTAACCATGGAGGAATTCATTAACATGTACATAGAATAAAACGTGTAATGCAGAGAATTTGACCATTACCTACTTGCCCAGCGGAACGAAAATCTCTACTTAATAAAGATTTAGCAAACCGTACATTTGTTCGTTCGGAGAGAGTATGGAAACCACTTGAATCCTTTTACACTGGGCCTTTCAAGGTATTACAGAAAACTGAAATGTTGCTTATCTAAATGAAGACGTTGATAGTTGTATCGTTCCAGAGGTCGGTGTTAAACAAGCATCCCCCAAGTTGGACGGTAATAAGAAACTACCAAGTTTCAAAATCGAAGTCAAGAACACCGCAGTTGCGACAAAATCGAACGCGACGTGTTCATTGGCCAAAGACGTTTGTAGATTATGATTGCACCTAAAAAATTATTAGGACAGAAGAAGTAGTATTGTTTTGTTTAGGCCTATTGGAAGAAGAAAATAAAGACTTCATCACTCGTTGGAGCGCCCCATCGATCTAGGGGGAGTTGTAGTGACTTGTTAGCGATTTTACGTATCGCTAACAGCAGGTGTTAGCGCTAATTTACACAACACAGAATTTTTTTTTTACCTTTGAAAGGAGTAGTTTGGTTCTTCTTTGTATTGATACGTGTACGTGAGGAACTATTTTCCACACCCATAGGAATTATGGTGCATGTGTGTAGTATATTTTTACTGCATCCTGTTACCGTACTGGAGACGTTATTTTATTTTTATATACAGTATGTGTATCTTTGTTGTCTTTGGACAACAACACCGAATATACAGAAGAGTAATGTAGTGAGTATATGCGCTTTTATCCTTCCTACTGTTACTAAAATAACAAGGTTACCCACATGTCATATTCTTGAACAGCTTCTGTAGTTTGTTGGTTTCTTGAAATCCCTTCTCGCATTGGATACAATCATTGTTTAAACACTCTTCCATATCATGAAAGTGATCTTGCAAGTCTGACCAACACATGACACGAAGTACATAACTAGGGTGCTTAATTCCACGCGTCAACGTTTTCAGCTCTTTCTTCAAATACTCCAACACCTTAAAAAAAAATTAAACTACCGGTACTACAATTAAACATTACGAAATATAAATGAAGATAAAAGCAATTATAATACCAGTGGTGTAAAAGGCGGGAGGGGGGGCAGACTGCCCCAACTGACGGTTTTTACCGGGCTGACCAAGCCGTTGTAACGGGCTGGGTAATAAGAGAAAAGAAAAAGGGGAGAGGGAGGGAAAGAGAAAGAAGGGGAAAAGAAAAGGAAAGAATATAGGAAATGAAAAAGAGAAGAGAAAAATAAAGACAAGAATAAAAAGGAAGATATTATAATGACCAGACTCACAACACCCTCAAACCCCTTCTGTACTTCAAAAAGTATCCATAGTTCCTTTGAAAGTAAGCCGCCAGATATTCTCCGCAGTGGCGTAACCACCGGGGGACAAGAGAAAATATCCATCTGTGGATAATCTTTACCCACCTCTTGAAGATGCCCTTTTTACCCCCTGAAAGTGCCTAAAAATCTCAAATTTCGCGGGCTTCGCGCGCATTTCTTGTTAAAGTAGGCCGGTTTTCTATCAAAATTGCACATTTTACTGAGTTTTGATCAATTCCGACGAAATTAGAATTAAAAACACAAAAAAAATGTTTTTCGCGCTTCGCGAGCATTTTGTAGGGTGTTTTTTTAAGGGTTAGCCTTCTAAGTTATTTAAACACATAATAGTCTCAAACTCAAGAAAGAAAAAAGTTAAGACAGATCGTTTTACCTAAAAGAAGGGGCCTCAATGTGTAATGATGGTGAAACAATATGTTTGTAATAAATAAAGCCATAATGAAAATGCTTATATTCAGTTTA
>NW_022702027.1:0-666 GCF_011630105.1 Anneissia japonica | reverse complement strand
TATAATTGCAGCAAAGAGTTATTGTGCTTCCATTGCTGTTGTTCCCATTCTCCTGAAGGAAAAACATGAAAATCTCATCATTGAAAAGGTAAAAAATTGTTGTTTTGTAGTGGATTGCTATCAAATCAGTCTGGGCCATTCCAAAATTTGTTTAAAAATGAATAAATGCTGCTTTGTGGGATCCTTAAATGATCACTAAAGTGGGACTTTTGAGCATCTGGGAATCCATATCCAATCCTTTTCAATAATGATTGAATACTTTTAACCTACTGTATTACTGTTATTCTATGAATATGGAAAATGTGCCAAACAATTTCTTAGATGCAGGGTTTTAATTATGCTGGGCTGAGGCCACCAAATTCTAAAAAAAATTTCCACCCACCCTAAAGCTTATTTTAAGGCCTTCCATCCAGTCTAATTTCAACTAGTCACCCACCTTAAAGCTTTGATAAATGATAAAAGCCCAAACTCTCATAGTACACATTTTTTTTTTTTTTTGCAGGAAGATTCACCGATGAGTCTTTACATACATCAAGATAATGATGTATACACCGTCATGTTGGAGGGAGAGAGGATATTTTCAAGTTCCCATTTATTATCTTCTTTTGAAATTTATTTGGCATGCTATTATGTTTTTAACATATCTTACCCAAAGCCCCTTAAAAA
>NW_022702026.1:0-599 GCF_011630105.1 Anneissia japonica | reverse complement strand
TTTTCTATATGGGGAGTGGGGTGGGGTGGGGTGGGTATGGTAAATTACTAACCGGGAAATGAGGGTTGTTGTTGTTGTTGTTGCTGCTGTTGCTGTTGTTGTTGTTGTTATTATTATTATTATTATTATTATTATTATTATTATTATTATTATTATTATTATTATTATTATGTTGTAATGATGTTGTTTGTACTGTTCTTTAATTTTGTTAAAGAGGGCCCCTGAATATCAGTTAACCTACTGGGCTAAACTAGAAGGGTTACCCTCTTTAAAGATGGTTGAAAAAAAAATTTAAAAAATTAAAAATATTATGTTGTAATGATGTTGTTTGTACTGTTCTTTAATTTTTATTAAAGAAGGCCCTGGATATCAGTTAACCTACAGTACTGGGCTAAACTAGAAGGGTTACCCTCTTTAAAGATGGTTGAAATAAAAAATAAATAAAAAACAAATACCCACTCTAACCCAAGACCCCTGTTACGCGCCTGGTGTTAGCGCCAATGTGTGTCCTTGTGCGGACAGGGGATGTGCCCCACCCCCCTCTGAAGCTGGAAACCTTGTTTTTGCAAAATAAATTGATGCAATTTGCTATTATAGGC
>NW_022702025.1:0-801 GCF_011630105.1 Anneissia japonica | reverse complement strand
CCGGTGTTGACAAAACTATTATATCATCTACAAATGAAACAAAATTTAAATCTGACAAGCCTATGGAAGTAATTGATGTTTTTACAACCAGTGCAAGACCTGTTGAAGTAGCATCAACTACTGCTAAGGCCATCACAGTACAACAAAACACTGATGCTGTAGAAAAATTATTAACATCTTTAAAACCAGAATCTTCAGCTTTTGTCGATGTTTCCACTACACCGAAAGTCACTGATATTGTATCGGAAGAACAAGATATTGTATTTGGTTCTGGAGTTGAAGGAAAGCTAACATCAGAAAAATTACCAGGTTTTATGAGCACATTTAAACCAACACCAATTCCAAGCAAAGTGTACAAACCCACACCAGAAGTAGATGTTATTGATGGATTTACACAGAAGCATCTAACAGATGTCAAATCAATTAAAGACGACAAAACACAGGCTCCGAAATACATTGATAAAATGGATAAAGAACTCACCATAATAAAACCAGATACAACAGTAGAAGTACATCTTACATCGAAAACAGAGGCTGAAAAATCGACACCAATTGTTGAAGTTATTGAAGCTAAGCTAACAACACCGATGCCAATTAAAACTGATGTGGACGAACAATCTGTAAAACCAATTGATTTAGCAACAACTAATGACCCTATAGTAGAAGGAGAAAAAATGAGTGCAACGACACAGTCAGTTACACCAATGCAACAACCTGACGTAGTTCAGACGACAACCGGTGAATCTGTAGCTGTGATGAAAACAGATAAAGAGACATTAGAATCGACATCGTCAGATAGTA
>NW_022702024.1:0-1104 GCF_011630105.1 Anneissia japonica | reverse complement strand
CAAAACAAAAACAAAACACAAACATCATCCAAATTTTAACTTGTTTTACAAACAGTCCCCTCAGTAAACCACTGAGTAATAACACACCAGGTGTGTTATTACCAAACTTGTATTCTGTTTTACATACTGTACTGGTGTATCATATGAGACACCTGCATTAATTGCTATATAAATCGAAATACATTACATTACATATGCAATACAAATTTTTTTTTTTGGCATACAGTATTAAGCTATTTTTGAAACTTTAGAATTTAGAATATTCTAAAAAAGGAGAAAAGACAATTTTCTTTAAATTTATTTTGAATAGAAAAAAAATGAGTATGCAATAGTTATATAACCTATTTTGAACACTATTTTTTATGTTATGTTGTTATATGACCATTCTTCACTGAGCTCAAAAAATGTATTGTTTAGCCTACATAAGTTCATGATTGCATTATACATGTAATGTATCACGTCAATATATCTTTTAAGATGGTAAAGCACATTTGACGATCTAATACTTAAATATTGTGAGCTAGCTTATTACCCGCAATAATGTATTTCTTAAATAAATCCACGCATAAAACAACATGGAAAAACAATAAAATTTAACAGGCACACAGGTCGTCCGATTTTTTTTTGCATGTTAGAACATTATTTAACATATGTCACAGCCTAAAAATGATTGAAAGCTAAATGCAATATCACGGGAATGGGCCTTGGGTCTGTTTTTACTTACCAGAGATGAAGTGCTCGGCGCTACATACAGTGCTTTTCTGATCATAGAATACCACCAGAGATCCATAATTTTCTTCGTTTTGATTTTCTTTTTACAGGTTGAATTCTGTAAAAAATTAAATCGCTTCCTTTCTTTTGTCGATTTGAACAGCCAATGGCGCAACAAGATGAAGGCATGGCTGACAATTCTACTTAAATGTATTGTGGAACAATATCAGTTCTTACCTGAAAGATTGCGCGCGTTGTCTTATAAACGCTGATACACTGAGACGCTGATACACTGGGACGCTGATACACTGGGACATTGAAATTTTTGCTGAGTGGAATCGAAAGTGCAGGGTTCTCAAGTACTACGGAACGTCCGTAGTTTAAATACAGAAA
>NW_022702023.1:0-1004 GCF_011630105.1 Anneissia japonica | reverse complement strand
AGTTTTACAGATATTATCCCTGATCTATCATTCATCGTTCCCGAAGTGAACATTCACTGTTACACAAACACATCTCCACATCAGCACAAATTATTCCTTTACAAAATAAATCTAAATTTGAATTTATTGACGAAGAACTTTGGAAGATCAAAATAATATAAAATTTTACATCGTAGGGGCCTAGGCCGAATCCCCTAGGCGCCTCGCCGCGTTTAGTCACCCATTCCCCCAGGCACTAGGCACCGTAACGTGAATAGCCTAACCTACCTCGCGAGGTAAAATCCACAATTCATAATTTTCTGCCTAGCCATCCAAGGTCGTGCGAAAATTGCGTATTGTGTATTTCAAAAATCCAGATAATTTTTTTTAAAAAGTATGAAAAAATAAGAAAAATTACGATGATAATGAATAGGACAATTTGGTATCAAAATTTTCCATTTCTCATTTGTCGATAGAGATCCTGCTGCAGACCGGCAGCGAGACGTAAGTCAGCCACGCTTTGCAAAGCAGCCAGGCTTTGCAAAACAGTGACGTAGGCTTGGCTCTTCCATTTTTAGCATAGGGAAACATTTTTTGAAGGTAGTATCGCGTCATTTTACGTCAAACCATAACAATCTGCGTCAATGTAGGTAAATTTGCGTCAACATACGTAAATTCCCGTGAAATTAACGTCAACACTAAAAAAAAATCTGAGTGTGGACGTACATTTAAACTAGGTAAGACTTAACAAATGCTTTAATTGGAAATGGAAACATAACACTTAACAATGGCTTATCTTTTTTTACGCAAGGCTTAGGCTAGGCCTTGGCCTCGAGGCCTAGGCTCCTAACTAGCTAGGCCTAGGCTAGGCCCTAACTAGCTAGGCCTAGCTAGCCTAGACTCGGGCCTAGCCTAATATTGAGAGGGGGACGGTGTGTTTGTTATATTAAAGAGTATATACTTGTAAGTAAAAGACATCTTTCAATCATTATGCAATCAAATATGGTTTTAATAGGGTTATATCA
>NW_022702022.1:0-881 GCF_011630105.1 Anneissia japonica | reverse complement strand
ATCTGGATACTGGATTCACGGAGTACATTCATTGCATGAAAATAGTCTAGAGTAAGTCAAAATAAATACGACATTTTCCAGCGCATAAAAATAGTTATGCCACGCGGGCATTGTTATGATCTGTATTTTGTGTGCTGTTACCGTACTCGCGCGAATAAGCGCCTCGTTTGAATAAGCGCGTTAAACGTTTGTCTTAAGCGTCCCCCCCCCCTAATTTGAATTAGCGCCTCAGTGTTTATTCATTTTTTAAAACAATGTCTTGTGATTGATTATTTTTAGCAAATGATAATCTAACTAATCCTGAGACTGTGGTTGGCTTGAGCTGCGGAGTGGATTCACATTTTCTTGTTATGTCAATTTTAAAATGAGAATATTTTATCCTAGACAGATGAGAGCTCCCTGGACAATATCTTACCAATTTACCTCTTCTTACATTTGTCTACTTCTGTTTTTCTTTACCCAACAATGTGCACCTTTAGCACATTTTCATGTGAGTTTGCAAGAAGCCGTGCAATGATCCTGCTAATGTCAATCGGCAGATGGCCAACGAGCTTAGGACCTATACACCACCACCACCACCACAACCACTAATTTCATCTGCTGTTGTTAACACTCACATAATTCTTGTCACGAGCCATGCTCTCATTTTTCTATACCAGAACCATTCGTAATCCTCAGTTTTCGGATGTCCTTATATAATTTTTTTTTTCAGTAAAAAATCGCTCATTGAATTTTCCAAGTCCTCAGAAGAACCCCTCAATTTTCATATATTTTCATAAGCGCCCCATTTTCATAAGCTCCCCTCAAAAAGGGCAAAAAATATTATTCGCGCGACTACGGTATACCGTAATAATATAATTGTGAAAATGTTGATATCTCTA
>NW_022702021.1:0-929 GCF_011630105.1 Anneissia japonica | reverse complement strand
ATTTGTATATTTTTTTTTTTGCAATAAAATTATAAGCCATTTTGGGCTCGCTGGGTATTTTGAGCAGTGGCTTATTTTCAATACTGTTTAGCTCATTAATTTCACAGCATAGATTTGGGCCTTTAAAACTACTAATTTATATTTTTAGTATTTAAAACAAAATACATTACAGAACAAATTTCAAGGAAAATAAGGCAAAAATAACAAGAAAACAGTGCCAAGGAATAGCAAAAGCCGCAGGGCCACTGTCACCAAAAAAGCAATTTTATTTTTTTTGCAGAAGTATGCCTATAAGTTTTATTTAAAAAGAAAATCCACTGTGACTTTTGAGAAATAATTTGTATATTTTTTTTTTTGCAATAAAATTATAAGCCATTTTGGGCTCGCTGGGTATTTTGAGTAGTGGCTTATTTTCAATACTGTTTAGCTCATTAATTTCACAGCATAGATTTGGGCCTTTAAAACTACTAATTTATATTTTTAGTATTGAATTATTAATACTGTTAAACAATTTTCTTGCCTTTTTTTTTAGAATTTAGCATCTTTTGAAATGGAGTTTGTGGCAGAGAGTGATCCTGAAATGAACTTTAACCCTGACTATGAAATTGCTAGTGATGAAGAAGATTGCACTGACGCCACTGCAATAGAAGATCCAGAAACTAAAGACGAAGAACGCGCCATGACGAATGATGACGAGAGTGAGAGAAGCACAGAAAGCAGTAGTGATGATAGTTCAAGTAGCAGTGAAGAAGAGGAGGGAGATGATGAAGAGAAGGGTGACAGTGATGAGGATAAAAATGAAGTTCACTTGGCTGAACATGAAAATAGAGAGGCAGAAAGAAAAGAAGAAAATAAAAAAAATACAAGGTCTCCTGTATCAGTCAACCATGACAAAATTAGCAAATCATCCAATGAAATCAGTCCTGAAG
>NW_022702020.1:0-1220 GCF_011630105.1 Anneissia japonica | reverse complement strand
ATTAACCTTGATTTTCTTAAGCTAATATCTTTGGAAGTATAGCGCCTATAACCTTCAGATTTTGTGGTGTAGGACATCTTTTGCCGCTGATTCCAAATCTGAAATCAGAAAAGTTGTAGCATGTACCATTGTGGAATAGCAATGGTCTAAAAATGGGGCAAAAACCTGCCTGGACAAACTTTTTGCATTTTTGGAGGGCTGCATCTGGGGCAAATTTTAAGTTTAGTTAAGTTTATTAATGTGTATATACTAGTAATACTGGTGGGTTAGGATTCCTAAAAATTTGGAGATTAAAAAAGATTTACTTTTTGAGTTACGGCTACCTGAACAATGGACCAGACACATATTTTAACATAATCGGAAATAATGAAAGTTGCTCAGACTTGGGTTATTCTATGCCATGGGTCTTAGATTTTTTGCACACTGACAGATATTCATGTGAATTGAAAAACCTGGAATTTTGAAACTCCAATTCCTGTTAATTTTCCCGTAGCAGCAGTTTGACATAAAGGGAATGTGTGCACAAAATAGTCCGCTGCAAACTTAACTTGGATTTTTGATATCCCTATATCTTCGAAAGTTCAACGCCTATAACCTACAGATTTTGTGTTGTAGAACAACTTTTACTGCTGATTCCAAATCTGCAATCAGAAAAGTTGTAGCATGTACCAATTTAGAAAAGCAATGGTTTAAAAATGGACAAAAACTTGTCTGGACCATTGTTCAGGTAGCTGTAACTCAAAAAGAAAAACTTTTTTAATCTGGAAATTTTTAGCAATTATAACCCACACCCAGTAGTACTTACATATATATAGTTATAAACTTAACTAAGCGTATTTTCCCCAGAAAATTTTCTCAAAAAATGCAAAAAGTTGGTCCAGACAGGTTTTTGTCCCATTTGTAGACCACTGCTATTCCACAATGGTAAATGCTACAACTTTTCTGATTGCAGATTTGGAATCAAAAGTAAAAGATGTCCTACGCCACAAAATCTGAAGGTTATAGGTGTTGTACTTCCAAAGATATTAGCATACGAAAATCAAAGTTAATTTCACAGTGTACTAATTTGTGCCACGCCCCCTTTTACATCAAACTGCCGCTATGGGAAAACAAACAGGAATTGGAGTTTTAAAATTTCAGGTTTTTCAATTCACATGAATAACTGTCAGTATAAAAAATTTTAAAAATCTATGATCCCATGGCATGGAATTACCTAACGA
>NW_022702019.1:0-921 GCF_011630105.1 Anneissia japonica | reverse complement strand
ATTAAGAGGTATGCAGAGGCAAATAATCATTACATGGGAGATAACTTTAATTCAAAGGAAATTGTCAAGTATCTGATGTACCTCAATGCAAACAACCTGTTTGGACTAGCGATGAGTCAACCTCTACTGACTCGAGACTTTAAGTGGGTGATTGAAGAAGATTTTAAAAATTGGCAAAAGTATCCCTGCGTCCTCGAAGTAGATTTGGAGTACCCTGAAAAGTTACACGACCTTCATAACGAGTACACCTTGAATCCAGAAAGACTTGTTGTAGGTGGTGTAGAAAAGTTGACACCTAACCTTCGAGATAAGACAAAGTATGTCATTCATCATGAAACCTTAAAACTTTGTTTGAGTCTGGGATTCAAACGTAAAAAAAAATACATTTAAAACTTTATTTGAGTCTGGGATTGAAACTTAAAAAAATACATAGGGTTATAAGTTTTAAAAAATCTCCCTGGATGAAGCAATACAAAGATATTAATACCAAAATGAGATCTCAAGCAAAAAATGAGTTTGAAAAAGATTTCTTTAAGCTAATGAATAACTCTGTGTTTGGGAAGGCTATGGAAAATATTCGCAATAGGGTAGATATCAAGTTGGCAAATAGTGAACAATCTGCAAAGAAACATACACAAAAACCAAACTTTGATCACATTACTAAATTTAATGAAAACCTTTTAGCGATTCATATGAAAAAGGCTAATTTAATATTCAATAAACCCATATATCTAGGGTTCTCTATATTAGACCTGAGTAAAAATCATATGTACGACTTTCACTACAACTATATTAAATCTAAATATGGCGATAAAGCAAAATTGTTATTTACGGATACAGATTCCTTAATGTATGAAATGAAAGACCATCAAGTCCGCCAATACCCACTAAAGCAACTAGTATCTGTAAACACTCGAGCTC
>NW_022702018.1:0-1295 GCF_011630105.1 Anneissia japonica | reverse complement strand
TATGTCTATGACACCTGTACAGTATTAAGTAGTATGAATAATTGCCCAATATGTTTTTAAATATATACATTACTAGATTAAATAATATACTAATTTATTACTAGATTATAGGCAATGTTTTAATAATTTAATTTTAAATAAATGGTGGAGGTACATGGAACACGCTGTGAAATCTAAACAAAATATCTCATAATACTGGGCTATCCATCAACTGGTTATACCATGGTTGGAATGGAATGTAATCCATTGAAAATGAAAGGCACTTTTAATCATGCCTCATCAGTCAATAGGTACACGAACGATCTTCATCATTACCATATGGACAACGGTATCTACAAGTCTAGGTAACGATGACAGTAGCCATCCCATGGAAAATCGCGAAAAAAGTGGTTGGCTACGGATAGCCAAGTGTAGAGTACGAAAAGCTAAAAAATTTATATGTAAAGGAAAATCATCCTAGAGCAATTCTGAAAAGCTACCGTCTCAATAGAACAAAAATTTCATGTGGGACCTTGCTATCATGTATCTAACGGCAACATCCTCATCATCAACCACACCACAGTGCGGCAACACGAAATGTCCTGTACATACACTCATCGCTACTGACTGATTTGAATGTGTGGTTTAATACACATAAAAGCAACTTGTAACCTACATTTCCTGTTATCTGATCTATTTACACACACGTACTACCCAGCCAGACTATAGTTCGTCTTCCTCTAGCTCTAGGCCAGCCTGCATTACAGTACATTGTTTATCTCTCAGAGGAGAGACCACCCACCCTTGCAAGCAGGGTTGGCAGATAGTCGACAGGCTTCACGGCCGAACACACGCCATCTCACGGCAAAATTCGGCAAAACTTATTTTTGATATTGGCCAAAATTCGGCCAGATTTTAATCCGATTAGAAGACAATAGTGGGTACATATTCATTTAAAATACTACAAAAATTACACGAAAATCAGCGGTCATTCGTTTGAAATTGAAGAAATTCAAACGATATACACAGAACAATGTTCACTGTTTTCCTTCTTTTAATTATCACCATATAATACATGCCCAGCTACATCATTAATAGCCTATATGTATGTTCTTTCGTTGCTGGCATGTATGTAGGCCAATTCAGGGGCGAATCCAAAGATGTCCGAAAGGGGAAGAGGGGCCGGGCCGAAAAGGGGGAAGGGGAGAAAGTGGGGCCGATCGAGATAACACCATCTTGGAGAAAAATTATGTTTTCTAGACGCCCGAAAATAACCTCTGAAGCGGTTGGGCGATTAATTTTTCTTTCTTTTTTTT
>NW_022702017.1:0-1033 GCF_011630105.1 Anneissia japonica | reverse complement strand
CTAGAGATCTCCACGGTTCAGCGTACACACAGCGGCTACCACCAGATTAGCCGACTGAGCTAAGCTGCTCTCTCAAAAAGGTGCTGTGCATGTTCAAATGTTAAAAATAAGTTTGGTCTTAAAAATAGCAACTGAAGGTGATCGGTAACATGTTTTGGGAGGGAGTTCTAAAGTGTGGCAGCTGAACATAAAAATGATTTGTGGCCGTATGATTATTATTGCTCCTGGCTAGACCTGTTAAACCTAGGCATCCCTAAACTGTACCCAGCTGTGAAAGGCTAAATTGCACCCACTCTCAACCAAATGTGGTGGTGTCTGCTCCTGATACTGTACCCTGGGCTGGTTAGGCCTAGCTAGCCGTGGATTCAGTAATGCTCAATAAAACTCGTTTTCAGCCTTCCCCAGTTCCTCCTACAGTAACTAGTAAAGCTATATCCCAGTTGAAGTCTCGTCATATTGACAAAACAAACAAAAATAGATAACAATAGTAAATGTGTTTTAATATCAAATCGTCAAATAACACGTCCACACTGTGCAAAGAATCACGAACGAAAGACCGCAAAATTGATTGTTTTTAAAAAGCGAGCTTTTTAAATCAGGTGATACACCACGTGATACCAAGATGAGCTCTAATTTTTTGCTTGTTGCTGTGCATATACTGCCATTTATTGA
Organism: Anneissia japonica; assembly: GCF_011630105.1. Taxonomy (NCBI): domain Eukaryota; kingdom Metazoa; phylum Echinodermata; class Crinoidea; order Comatulida; family Comatulidae; genus Anneissia; species Anneissia japonica. Next base: position 361 of record NW_022702017.1, on the reverse strand, counting down.
ATCCAATACTGCCAAGTTCATTTAATCTAATGGTATTATGAACCCAGAAATACAGTAATGCATGCAAATCAACCATCAACAATCCCACTTTAGGCCCCATAAAAAAAATTATTAGTTTATCACCATATAAAAGAATAAAAACCAATGAGGGAGGTTTTTTTTTTTTTGCGAACCCCACCCTCATTTTACTGATGTTCACAAGTAAAACTATGGTTGAGGACACATACACAAAAAGTCATAAGAATAAAATCAAATGTATATTTAAAAAATAATGGTTTTTTTTTGTACCAGTAAACATATTTGCAAGAAAGTAATTAAAATCACATAAAATCACCATATTTTGCGAATTAACATCCCTCAA
>NW_022702016.1:0-505 GCF_011630105.1 Anneissia japonica | reverse complement strand
CTAAGTGCTCAACTCGGCGAGATAAGCACTTTTTTGCAAAAAGTGACAATGTTGAAAAGTTGAGTCAAAAATGTAATTTTTTTTGTTAGGTTAGGGTTAGGGTTAGTGTTAGGGTTAGATTTAGGGTTAGGGTTAAGGTTAGAGTTAGAGTTAGGGTTGAGTTAGGGTTAGGGTTAGGCAAAGTGAGATAGTCTTAAACAAACACTATTCCATTGAAAGTTTAAAGTTTTTCCGAAAAGTACTCGAAATATGGCGGAAAGTCAAAAATTTGCATTAAGTGCTCAACTCGGCGAGATAAGCACTTTTGTGCAAAAAGTGACAATGTTAAAAGTTGAGTCAAAAATGTAATTTTTTTTTGTTAGGTTAGGGTTAGGGTTAGTGTTAGGGTTAGAGTTAGGGTTAGGGTTAGAGTTAGAGTTAGAGTTAGGGTTAGGTTTAGTTAAAGTGAGATAGGCTAAAACAAAGACTATTCCATTGAAAGTTTGAAGTTTTTCGGAAAAGTACT
>NW_022702015.1:0-600 GCF_011630105.1 Anneissia japonica | reverse complement strand
AAAAAGAAAAGAAAAGGGGGAAAAAATGATCGCCCAAAAGGCCTCAGAGGATATTTTCTGGTGTCTAGAACACATAAATTTTGCGGGGGATTTTAGTACTACTATAGGCCTTAATAATAGGCCTATAGTAGTATTGTTGTAGTGATGTTATTACACGTACGTGTATAGTCAAACTCAATGGGTTCAAAATGACTTCAAAGCGACAAGTATTGTAACTGTCAATATCTTTGGTATGTTCAGCGTATGTGTTTTGCCGCTAACATGTTTCTTCTTAATAAATTTGTCAACGCCGTCGTGCAATTATGTTGTAACAGTTTTAGTTTACGGTAGCGCTGTTTAATGCCAACTCAGTTACAAAAAAAATTGTCTATGGAACATCGCATTCACGTTTTGTGAAGCTTTTAAAACAATTGTTTTCAAATCCATTGGAAAATAAGATTTTTTTTTCTGTACACTGGCATTTTTATTACAATTTAAGAGAACCCAAAGGTCTAGGATGACAAACATCCACAACATCCTGACAAAATATCTACCAACGACATGCTCATAAGCACGATGTAGCAGGGTTTTTGAAGAGCACGAGTGGATAACACAGCATAT
>NW_022702014.1:0-1573 GCF_011630105.1 Anneissia japonica | reverse complement strand
CGCGGATCGGTGGGTCACAGAATTCGTAAACTAAGCCGATTTTGGAGCCTCAACCCACGGTCTACAAGGAGCACAGAGAATTTCTGTCGGTGTGTACCTCTTACCATGCTCTTACACACACACACACACACCCGCCCACACACACCCACACACACACACACACACTGAAACAAGCAATTATCAAAACAGTGCCAAAAATCAAAAACAACAAAATTGATAAATCAGTATGTACCACTGAAACAACCAAGCGGTCATTCGATTATTTTTTGAAACCGATTAGTTGACCAACACAAGATTACTAGTATAATTGATGACAAATTAGATGCTCCAATTATGCTTTCACGTTCAATATGAGCATTACCTATATACGGTACATTGACAACATGACCATAATTTAAGACCTCACACGAGAATGTCAAAAAGACAGTTAGTGACTTCTAAAATTCTGACTTGCAGTCGTCTAACATCTGATTACAAATTTTTGTTTCGCCGGTTTGTGTTTTACCTTGGATTACCCAAGTGTTATGGAAGCTATTTCGGCCTTTGCTTCCAGTTCAAAAAGAGGCAAGTTCGGGACTGTTGGATACTAATTATACAACAATAAATGAGATAACAGTATATACTTACACAAGTTGCAGCCGCGAGAACACACTGTACAGACTTTCATCCAATTTCTGCAGACGATTATCTGCTAAAGATCTGAACAAACAAAAGCATAGGCCTATCTTACAATATTGGTAGAAAGCTGGAGATTTATGTGTAATTAATCATTACGCATTTTTGTCGGATTTAACACTAAGCGCAAGCTCGTTGATCTAGTGGTTATGACACCAGGCTAGTTATCTGAAGGTCATGTGCGATTTTTTTCGCAGGTATTTGGAGTGTACTGAGTACTCAGTACGATAACACGTCAGATAGGGCAAAACATCACTCCTATCATTACGCAGTCTGACAGACATGTAATAAATTAAGTAAAATAAATAATGATCATAAGCATCAAGTTAAAACGGAAAGGAATACTCACAGCCATCGAAGTTGGACAAGGGGTTCAAATAAATCACTCGTTAAACTCTGCGTTCTTAATCGGTTTCCATTCAGATTGCTGAAGATAGAAAATACTTCGTAAATAATAGCCCTATTACGAAATATAAAACTTCACACACCAAGCCGAATATAAATTTTCCACTACGAGGGACAGAGGCTACTAATTCATAACTCCATAATTCACCCCACCCCAGTACTAAACATGGCCAATCTAATTTCACTACATGCTTTTTGCACTTGACTTAAGTCTTATCTACATGTACAATTCTTAACTGTCCTATTGGTCAACTTAAAACTTGTAGTGATCGATTATTGCAATGTAAATGTGATGGTGACCACTGCTTGTGTGCCTTTTATTATTAAGATCTTTGTATGTCTGGTTTCTATTTAATGTTTTCTAAATCCAGTTTCCAAGTTGCTAAACTAATAATAATTCACTAATAAAATGCATTCGTCATTGTTATAACAGACAAAAAAACTTTAGAGAACCATATTAGATATTATCTAAACTTTATCTAAAACAATGAAA
>NW_022702013.1:0-591 GCF_011630105.1 Anneissia japonica | reverse complement strand
CTGTTACGACACTGGCTAACACGCCAATCATCCCCCCCAATGAAAAATATTTTTCTACGCCACTGAATAGGACGTTCGATGGAGTGCCTGGATGCCAGTTTAAAGTATGGCCTTGTCTGCCTGCCGGGCGGAGACTTCTGTATAGTTTTTTTAATCTTGCATAAATCTTGTTATTGTATTTTATATATTTTTATTGGTTAGGCCTACTGTTATTTTATGTGGGTTGTTCTATTTATTTGGGGGCCAACATGTGACATATGCAGTAAAATTTAAAAACAGTTAAATAGGTTGAAAAAGTGTTTTATTATGTTAAACAATATTTATATTTTAGGAATCTTCAAAAAATTTTTTAATCTGAGCAAAGTGCTTTGCACACGAACCGTTTGAATAGATGTTTGTCTGCTGGTTCCCCGTGTAAATGAGGACACCAAATTTGAAAAAACATATTAGAATTTATGTTACATACAATAAAATTAAATTGTTGTTTACAACATTTTAATACTTCATTATGATCATTTTGACATGCAAAAAAATTTGGTTGTCATTGCTTTAGGTAGAAACCAAAATTTAGGCATGTTGATTTTTACGAAT
>NW_022702012.1:0-3388 GCF_011630105.1 Anneissia japonica | reverse complement strand
AGGAAGTTTTCGTTTCGTCGATATTAAATACAGGGGTTATGTAGTAAAATAGGCTCTAGTTCGCAATTCATGTTAATTTATGTCAATGTTTTTTCCGACTCAGAATTTTATACTGAACAAGAAAACGTTGGTGCCGATTTTTTCGAGAAGGTTAACTGGCCGCCTTCCTTGGAAAACAAGATGGCGGAAGCATCTGGTGAAAACATAATATTATGTGTATCATTGGAAAGGAAATCATGCACTGAATTTTTTTTTATATAGGGTCTGTGCTAATATGAAGAAATGCATAGAAACTAAGATTTTCGTCATTATAAACACGTCATTGTCTGCTGCCCTCTCTTGGTGAAAATTTCATTTTTATTGTTTTTATGAAATTGGTGGTTTTCTTGGTTCTAATACTGATATTTTGTAGTCTTATGTTTGTAACTAATTCGATATATTGATAAAGAAAATCCATTTGTATTCATGTGTATTTTTTTTTCATTAAACAATGTATAAATAACCATATTATTTGCTCATTGCAGTGACAGTTTCCTGTCAATACAGTATATATTTTTAAGTGCATGTTTACAGCTGCATGATATTCTGGTATTTTTTTCCAGACTAGGCAAAAACAAAATCGTTTAGCAGACTGCTTGTTTATGAGAGCAATTGGTAAATAATAATATACTTTTTCTCATACTTCTCAAATTATAATAAAGGCACGCGCACTCGAGTCGTGTATTACAGATAATTCAGGTGTTAGTGGGCAGAGATACCGGTATCTTGCTATATGTACAGTATTCTAAGTGTACAACGCTCTTTCGTTAAAACCTAGGTCTTTTTTATGCAGTTCATTTCAACAACTTGCATGCATCTTCTTTACTTATGAAATTACATTGTGGTCGAAAGTGAGTGGGACCAAAACCCCCTTAAAAATATGGGGGGGGGGACGTGTCCCCCGTCTCCCCATGATCTGCTCTCATATTGGCACTCCAGCAATACCCGGTCCCCTCAAGGGGCGGACACCATGGTTGAAAAAATGGCTCCTCTGCCGGCAAATAGCACATGCATACTTTAGCCACTTTACAAAAATGAATGTCCCTCACTTTAAAAGGGTGATAAATTTAGATTGCAAGTAATTAGGGCTGGCTTGACCATTAATACCTATACCGATTCCATCGGAGTCGTTTTTTTTAAAGTCGATTCTTATCTTACAATCACATCAACATAATAACAATTATAGACATCATGATTACCGCCATCATCATCATCATCATCATCGCCATCAACATCATCATCATCATCATCAATCATCATAACCACCACCACCATCACCGTCACCATCATCATGATCATCATCATCATCATCATGATCATGATCATCATCATCATCATCATCATTATTATTATTATTATTATTATTATTATCATAGTTACCAACCTGAGAGATTTGAAATGCGTGAGCATCATTATTGTTGTTATTATTATTATTATTATTACTGTTATCATCAGCACCCTCATCATCCTCATCGTCATAAAGAAATGGCGCACCAGACGAAGAATAATGAATTGTTTTTATACCACTCCAGGTGGTGTTTTACATATAAAAATTACTCAATCGACTACGAAGGAGACTTTACAATTAATAACAAATGTGAGTACAATATTGAAATTTTTGCATCGTTAATTCACTAGTTAAATGGGAATTCTGTTATCTATGGTTATTATTTTGACTACGTTTGTTAGGCAGCCGCATTGAAGGCATTGGAGGCAATTTCCTCGACAAAAGCATGCACTAACATGCTGCATTCTATTCAACAACATACATTCCAAGCAAGTGGCTTGCTAAAACCACCAAGGGCCTGAAACTGGCTAAAAAACGTTATTTACAGTAATTACAGCTTGGGGCTTGTAAATTACCGTTCGTTGTTTACATTGTAGATTCGTATCTGTTTTTTTCATTGACAATATATGCAATTTATTACCAGAGCCTATACTGTAATTATCTGGTACACAACTTAACTTTTAATCCCGAATATCGAAATTTGTTATAGCCCGAAAAAATATTTTCTATATTATTTTTAAAGGACAGCGAAAGTGATCGGGGTAGGCCCAAATGACACCGTCTTTATCACTATTGATATTAATATCTTCATGGATGTGTACTTCCATGATGTCGATATCAAATAAGCTACTACTGTAGTGACGGATCCAGAAATTCGAAATAGAGGGATCCAGGGGGGACTTTCACATTTGGATTTATGATTATGTCACCTCAATGGTCCATGCTCATGGCCGGAAACGACTTAAATATGAATGCAATTTTCATTTTTTTCCTCCATTTTTTAATTAATTTTTGAATAATTTAGGCGGTGGCCGGTTGCACACTTCCCCTTTTCGAATATACAGAGCAGTAGAGCATTTTATATAGGACTGTTATAATAATAATAATAATAATAATAATAATAATAATAGGCCTAATTATAATAATAATAGGCCTAATAATATTAATAGGCCTAATAATATTAATAGGCCTAATATTAATTATAGGCCTAATAATAATTATAGGCCTAATAATAATAATAGGCCTAATAATAATAATAATAGGCCTAATAATAATAGGCCTAATAATAATAGGCTTAATAATAATAGGCCTAATAATAATAATAATAATAATAATAGGCATAATAATAATAATAATAATAATAATAACAATAACAATAATAATAATAATAATAATAATAATAATAATAATAATAATAATAATAATAATAATAATAATAATAATAATAATAAATAAATATCCGTGCACATATGGCCACATAGAGAGAGTGAGAGAAAGAAGCTCAGCCATGTACGGCTCATGTCTGATTTTTAAAATGTATCTGTGTTTCAAATGTATTGTAAATGTAAACATTTCACATTTAAATGTAATACATTTACATTTACAATACAATACCATGGTTGTGGCTGAAGTGGTGGGAACCCTTCATCTGACAAAGTCCCTCCCCGTGGGCCCCCTCTATTTCAAACCTACTGGCTCTGCCTCTGTTTTTATTTATACATTATGTTTTGATGATACTCCGTTATAATTCTTCCTCTGTTTCCTAATCTTTTCTCAATATTTTTCTATTCCAGTGATGTAGACAAAGAAGCCACAACAATCAGGGAAGAATGTCCGGACTCAATCGTGAAAGGGCAACAGAACCGATTATTCATAGATAGCCAAACACTATGTCACTCATCAAGCTTCCTGCAAAAATTCTCGATATGAAATTTATTAAAATATAGTGTAAATTTTATTTTTAATTAATGTTTTCTCTGCAATAATCTACAAAATAATTGTTTCATCCGAAACTGATATTTCTAACAGATATAGAGGGCGCCAGAATTTGATCGTGTCGTA
>NW_022702011.1:0-867 GCF_011630105.1 Anneissia japonica | reverse complement strand
TATCAGAGAGTGAAATTGATCCTATCACAAAGCATTATGGGAGAGCCCGCGTTATTCGAGAAAAATGTTTAGTGTCGCCATTTTCTGTGTCTCGATGTTGAAAGAAAATGAAGAGTTTAATTGGTTTTTTTCGTTTTTTATTGGAATGTGTTTGAAGGTATGTACAATAACATAGTATTCTTCTGAATATTCACGTTAAATTATTTTACTCTGATTTAGGGCAACATTCTGTGTAGAAAGGGGCCTAGCCTAGGCCCAGCTATGCCAGACTGTTGTAGCCTAGCCTAGTAGTACCGTAGTATTGTAGTAGTAGTGGCCTGCGCGGAGAATTGCCTATATCCGCCGCGCAAAAATGTGGCATAGGGCCTAGGCCTAGAAGAAATCCGTCGGCGCATTTCGAAAAATGAGTTCCGCGCAGATTTTGCCAAAAATTAGGCTTTTGACCAAACCTAGGCCCTATAGCCTAAGCCTAATAATATAATTAATATAGGCCTAGCCTAGTATAGGCCTAGGCCTAGTAGGGGCCTAGGCCTAGGCCTAAGTTCTTAACCAATGAGCCTAAAACAGATTATATGACTGGTTGAGCCGCCGACAAGTTGAGCCGCTGGTAATTTCTATGGAACACCAAGCGCGTCTCTCAGTGAATGTAGTGCGTTAATTGCGGCGTATTTCAATTAACTTATTCGTTCTTGGTACTGTACTGTTGTTTGGGATGTATTTCAGTTTATTTACTCAATTATTTCAATTTATTTTGTACTCGGTTTTTGCACTGATTTATTAAATATTTTTGGGATGTATTTCAATTTATTTACTTGTTCTTTAATTCTATCGTTTTAATTTAAATTTTGTGAGTATTTGCTTAGTCAG
>NW_022702010.1:0-861 GCF_011630105.1 Anneissia japonica | reverse complement strand
GTTTATTTACTTTGGCACGACGTCATCACAAAAGTTTGGGCGCTCGACATTTTTCATTTCTCTGGATCGGATTGAGGACATGCGACACGACAAAAATAGCCTAGGAGGAGGATGAAGCGCCGACAAAGGATAACCGATTTTTTTGCTTCAAGGCCAGCAACGAAGAAATCACGAAATTTAAGAAGTTAGAAAATTCACCCTTGTTTTCACCACATGCTCATGATACTGCCTGGCGGCGGGATCGGTGTACTTTTTCGGGCTAGGCCTAGGTCTAGCGTTGCTAGGTAGGGTAAGGCCGTAGCCTATGAGGCCTATTATTTGCGAACGATTTTATTATTTATTTTGTAATCGAGCTAGCATAGGCCAGGGCCTAGGCTAGCGAGGAAATATACTTGGTAATGTTTTCACGTTTCGTCAGAATTAACTGACATTATTCATAATAATATATTTATTATTTTTTCTCAGTATATCTCATTTAAACCAAGACAGCTCTTAAATTATTGTTTATTTTCACTGTGCTAAGTTTTTTTACATAAACTGGTTCTTAAACATGTACATTTGTAGCATTATAATTATGTCTGTTTTTTTTTTCAATATTACCGTGCAAGTATATTTACATGGTTCTGTAACTTGTAAATATAATAACATCTTTCCTTGCCCTAATTATATATATTTCCATTGCAACTTAACATTTAAGTTATTTTGGTAAAAAAGTAAAATGTAGGGCTGTCAGTTCTTATTGTTTCTTCATTTCTGCAATAAATAAAATATTATTTGCAATATTTCTCTTTTAAGGGAAGACCTTTTACATACCTCCATATTTTAATATTGGTATTTAGCGATCTCATAATGTGCAAGGTC
>NW_022702009.1:0-632 GCF_011630105.1 Anneissia japonica | reverse complement strand
TTTGCCATCGTGCGCGAGATCGGTAACGTCGTCCATCTGGTGTACAGGGAAAGGGACATCGTGGTGAAGATTGGCAACTCCAGCGAGAACGGCAGTGTGGTCGTGATCGAGCACATGCACACGATGATTCAGGCCACCGATCTATCGATGTCGTTCGTGGTGTCGGTACTTCGATTTCTCAAGTACAGCGCGAGAAGGTTGGATTTTCCGGTGTACAACGAAGCCGAACGTCAACGATTGATCGCCATGTTCGGCTTCGCCGCCACGTCGGCGTCGTCGGACGGCAAACGAATGTACGTTCAAGTCAACGACAACGTTCGTTTGATACTTCCACTCGAAAGGGAGATGTGTCCTCTTCCTCCTCCTCCTCCTCCACCATCTCATCATCATCCTCCTCCTCCTCCTCCTTCGTCTCATCCTCCGTCCCATCCTCCGTCTCATACTCATTCTGCAGCCAAGAAGAGAAGCAGATCGAGCGCGATCGAACGTATATTCGACGAGATGATCATCCACCCGCATTCGCCGATCGAGTAACAGGCAATGGAACACGTCCGCGTGGAATCGTCTTGCGGGAGAGCGGTCGTCAATTTCTTTCTGGTGAACGTCGTCTCGTCTCAGAACATAGCACATCT
>NW_022702008.1:0-574 GCF_011630105.1 Anneissia japonica | reverse complement strand
TGCCATTAAAGATCCTAGTTAACCGTTTTTCATATTATTAATTTATTTACATATATTCTTGTTATTATAATCATTTACTATAAATATTGTTTAACATTTACGGAAATAAATGTTGTTTAATGAATGAATAATTATTCAAATCCACTTGCACTTGACAAAAACAACTAGGCATCAGTAATTATTTTTAATGGTGTCTACCACATATTTCTTCTTCAATTATATACAGATACTAAATAAAAGCTATAAAAGTATATTTATTCAGTTTATTTTCAACGAAGTGCTATCAGATTGTTTTGAAAGCTTAATGCAGTCACTATAACAATATTCGAATTTCACAAATTTCGACTTCTGGAGGAATTCAAAATCCACTCACTCCTGTGTTGGAACCCATTATTATATATATATATTTACGCTCCTTACATTGTACTATTAAGGTAGTACATTGTTTTGTAGAGCACTCTTATTTTAAGATGGTGCATTGTTTATGTTTACTATTTTGCAATTTGCAAAGCACACTCATTATTGGGTTTGTGCACTCTTGTATTCATAATCAGTGTACCACGTCACACAAGAC
>NW_022702007.1:0-1067 GCF_011630105.1 Anneissia japonica | reverse complement strand
TATCAGGGATCTACGGTACTTAATATCCAGGACAACTTAGGCCTCATTATAGCTTACTAAGCTTTAACTTTATATACTATATTACGATCAACAAATCACACCTTTTTTTCGCATTTAGCACAATTTTCTTCACTTTTTTATTGTTATTAATATTAATATCAATTATTACTATCATCATCATCATCATTGTTATTATTATTATTACTATTACTATTAGTAGTAGTATTATTAAACAAACATTTAAAGAAACTTGCAAAAGGATAAAACGAAATTGAACCACAGTATCGCATTTATATCTTAAAAGACCTGGCCTGAGATTAATGGATTTAAAATTTTTTTTTAAATCACGCTTAGGCTTATGTGTTCTATTAGGCCTATGTATAACGTGTACTGATGCATATTTACATGTTTATAAGTATTTTTTTTAAGTGATCCCAGGAAAGAATTTGTATTGGCTCAGGAATAAGCTTTAAAATTTTAACACTGTGTACAAAGGGGGGGAGCCGCGGCTCCCACGGCTCCTCCCCTGGATACGTCCCTGGGTGTGCGTAGCCTATACGGTACCGTCTAGGTTTCCGTGGTCTACGGTATGATACTCGCATTAACAGCGAGTTTCAGGTTCGAATCCCGCCATAGAAATACCTTATACAACTTTTCAGGCTATACTTGAAATGATTACAACACACTATGTTTCTATTCGAGCACTTCTCTATCATTTAGGCCTACTGGAACGGTACTAGTTAATTATTTGCGATTGCTTCACAATGTGAAGCATTGAAGTTACATCGTAAAATATGAACTAGCGCCCTCACCTACAACTTCGTTCCACTAGAATAGTGTTCTGTTTACAGATATCATTAGAGAGGACGTTCACATGGTTTGTGGATTGAGTAAGACATGGAAGTCATGCTGACTAAAAGACATCATCAGCAATCGCACAGATACCAGATGGGTAATTTCTCAATTGTCATGACAGGAAGAAAATCAATTATTTGGTGCTACTGATAATACAACGATACGCATTTTGAAGACGGTGTTACTCCTTTTATGAGAATCATCGGTACACA
>NW_022702006.1:0-816 GCF_011630105.1 Anneissia japonica | reverse complement strand
CAGTATCACTTTTATTTGAAAATTTAACACAATGATTTAATAATTTATTTAATGATTAAACTACAAACTGTGCTGTTGTAGAAAATTAAATTATGTTTAATAAAAAATAAAAAACAAAATTATAAATTAATTTAAAGTGCCATGCTGAACTTGGGGGAATCACCGCGGCCATGGGAGGCCACGCTAATATTGAGTGCTGAAAATGCGAGTTTGTTAAAGTATGACTGTGCATGCGTTGTTTCATTTACGTAAATATATCGTTGATTTGTTTACGACGACGTAAATATATCCACTTCCATTAAATTGTGTAGTATTTTATGCTTGAGAAACAGAAAACAGCTTTGAATTGTAATGCACTCCATCATGTTGGAATTCAATATTTTGACAATGACATTATGTTCTGGTATATATGTGGACTCATATATGAACAGCCTAGCTAGGCCCCCTAGCTTGGGGGTGGGAAGGGCTTGCCAGCCAGGTCCCCTATACTAAAGTTACATCACAAAGTCTAGGCTAGGCCTAGCTATACACAATGACATTAGTTAGGTAGACAGGCTTATACACATCTAGATGTGTATAAGAGACAGCCCCTAGCCAGAGAGTTAACTGGCGATCCAACGCTAGTTCAAGAAACTAGGCCAGCATACGCTTAAATAAGAAGGCCTAGGCTTACGTATCTAGGACTAGGCCTAGTATGGCCCAGGGAATGCAATGGTTTTGGCCGCGAATTAGGCCTAGCACAGTAAGTAGCATAGTTAGGGAATTCAACAACAGTTAGGTCTAGGCTACACAAGTATAAATTACTTACTTTTACTT
>NW_022702005.1:0-1421 GCF_011630105.1 Anneissia japonica | reverse complement strand
AACATTCAAATATCAAATATTATTAAAGCGTTAACGATTACATTATTTCATATAATATATTTTTCTAATAAATATCTAAACAATTTTAAATAATGAAATATAAAGATCGGGCGTCACGCTGACTCGCGTGCATTAAGAATAGCAGTGGACTCTCTTCTGTTATATACTCTTTGATACTGTCCACAATTTCCCACCCTTACCCTATTATCTCATTATTACGAGATATTATCTCGTAAGTACGAGATAATTATCTCATTATTACGAGATAATTATCTCGTAATCATGAGATATTATCTCGTAATAACGAGATATTATCTCATAATTACGAAATAATTATCTCGTTATTACGAGATAATATCTCGTAATAACGAGATATTATATTGTTATTACGAAATAATGTCTCGTAATTACGAGATAATATATCGTAATTACGAGATAATTATCTCGTTATTACGAGACAATATCTCGTAATAACGAGATAATATCTAAATTTTATTTTTTTTAGTTGGCAGCAATACGCTTCCGTACAATTGCACACACAACGAATGAAAAAATATAATATAATATGGTAATGGTAATGGTGGGATATTTGTAGTGCGACTTCCACAATAAAATCGTCTCAAGGCGCCGATATGAGATGATACGGAAGCGTATTGCTGCCAACTAAAAAAAAAATAAAATTCAGATATTATCTCGTTATATTACGAGATATTATCTCGTAATAACGAGATAATATCCATGTAGACAACATCCATGTAGACAATAAGCACAAGAAGACACTTTTAATTATAATGTTGAATCGGGCCTACAAACTATCATCATCCAGCCACTTATTCAACGAGGTATGTGATAACCTATGAAGGATTTTCAAACGCCTTGAATACACAGATGACCTCGTCACATCCACAATTCAAATGTTTAAGTCAACTCTAGAGACTGATAATAAATTCAGTAATAGTGAAGCCGATGAGAAGGAAATGCCCATCCGAATTATTCTACCATTCAAAGACCAGAAATCTGCCAACTCAGTTAAGCGTCAACTACACCAACTAAGCAACAAAATAGACCAAAACATTTTTCCTGTTTTCACAAGCAGAAAAATAAGTGATGAAGAAAACAGAAAGAAAACCTACAATCATAAATCAGCAGTGTGTTGTGTACAGATTTAAATGTGACTTGTGTGATGCAAGTTATGTCGGATACACAAACCGACACCTCTACCAACGTATTGCTGAACATAAAAGATTTCTGTTAGGACAACATGCTAAGGACCATCAGCCCAAGCAGTATTGAGTCATGTTTCAGCATTAAAGAAATGTAGGAACAAATTTGACTGTCTCATTCATGAAATCCTAATTATTAGACAATTAAAACCCAGTCTGAATAAACAATGTGACTCTGTCAAAGCAAAGCTTTTTATC
>NW_022702004.1:0-1040 GCF_011630105.1 Anneissia japonica | reverse complement strand
TAACTAATTATTACTCACAGCCTCCGTACGAAGCATAAACATCATCACAAACCAAGTTGTAAACATGGGGAAATACCATGTGGTACAAAGCTTATGCATGGGCAGTTTGACAGATGACGTATACTTCGACTTTCTTTTCTACAGTTGAAGAATTCCAGTAGAGAAAAATATATTGGCCTATTACAAGCTCAAGAAACCCCGTTTTTTGTATAGCACACATTAATTTAAGTTTATATTCTAAAATCATAAACACTGTATAGTGGCATCATTCTTTCTGAACATCATCCTCACCAACCATGTGCGTTTTGTGTCGACTCGACGTTCGTGAAGCTACTCACGTGACCCCGAGGACAGGAAAAAAAATAATCGTTTGTTATGAGCGAAGCTGGTTCTCAAAAGCGTTAAAAATTGTTTCTGAATGAACCTAACATAAAAATAATTATTATTGCCAAATAGATAGATCTCGATGCATACTTAATTCACAATCTGTGTCCCGGTCTGTGACCAAACATTGACAGCAACCTTCAGTCTTGCATAGGCCTATACAGTTTACCCTTACAGGTATGGAGTTTCAAAATCGCGAGTCTGGTTTTGCACAGAGTAAAGTCGAGCTGCGCTAACTATAGGCCTTGGTTATTATAATAATTATCGTCGCCATAATCATGAAGCAGAATGCTACGCTTAAAAAATTGAAAAAGTACAGTATATGGACAATATTCGAAATTATAGGTTCATGCTTCGCGCGAACTCCATGTGTTTATTCTAGGTTGTGATTTACCGTTCCGCCATTACGTAATGCGATCGCCTCAATCATTTTGTCTTGCAATTCATCGACCCGGCCCAAAGGAGAAGTGTGAACGTTCATAAGACGGCCCTGGGCGGACTTAAAACAATCACTGTGAACGAAAATGTCGTTGAGTCGGCCCTGAGTCGGCCGTAATTTAAGGCGGCCCTGAGCCGGCCCTAGGTCGGCCTAAAAAAAGTGTGATTGGGCTCTTAGAGAACGGGATCTAAATAACTGTCCAAATTTCTGTCCCGCC
>NW_022702003.1:0-1179 GCF_011630105.1 Anneissia japonica | reverse complement strand
CAGTATCTGTCCACGGAAAAACCAAAGGTACTTGCAATTCTAGGAGCTGGAGCCCAAGCCAGGAGTCATTTTCATGCGTTGCAGTATATTATACCATTTCAAGAGGTAGTGCAATATTCCTACGTAAAATCCATTCTTATTCAATTTTCAATGTTATTTTCTAAATTTTTATTTCACCGTTGTAGGCCTACATTATTCAGTTTATGAGATTTTATAGTTTTATGTGTTCGTACATTTATGTAATATAGAGACGCTAGGATAAACAAGTGGGGGTTTATACCAAACAATTATACCAAACATACATACATAATTAGGCCTATATATAAACCCGGTGGAGAAATTTTCTTTCTTTGTCAGATTCCTCTTCTATCGTTTCAATTTATATTATTTCATTGCATAATTTCGCTTGCAGTTTCTGGATTTTTGCCGTTTTTTAAATCATTATAAATATGTAAGATATGATGGTACGTATGTTCCACATAGGTATTACATAATTGGTTTGCAACACTGCCTGCGTCTCTCATCAGTTCATAGACGACTGGACTCGTCTATGCACTGATGAGGAATGCAGGCGCGTTCAAAATATCTGTTTTTTAACAAGTTTTATGTCCCAAGAGTCTACTACTACAGTACTAACTACTAACATCGATTTTTTTTTGTTGCAAACCATTTACCTATTGTCTATAGATATTATCTAATTATCTACTGTATATACTGTTTAATATACATAGGCCTACGTGCACTGGTTCGAACGGCACGCTCGCCTATGGTTTTGGTGGTAGAACAAGTCTTCTCGGATAAGGACTATATATCGTAGGCCCAGTATAATATAATGACTCGTGTGCGCTATAAAGAACCCAGTACATCCTTTGAGACGAGAAAGGGGATACTCCGGTGTACTGGAACAGACAGCCCTGTGGTGGACGACGAGCTGGTACTGGGTTACCGGGGAGCACAGACACGAAGGGACCCTTGGCGAAGAAAGTCATTGTTCGAGTTCCTAGTCCACACATCAAGCGGCCTGAGCATCTTACATTAGATAGATATGTGCGCTATATAAAACTACACTATTATTATTATTATTATTATTATTATTATTATTATTATTATTATTATTATTATTATTATTATTATTATTATTATTATTATTATTATTATACATACATACATATATATATA
>NW_022702002.1:0-695 GCF_011630105.1 Anneissia japonica | reverse complement strand
TCTCTGACTACCTTGTTAAGTCAAAAGAGTACATGTTCATTAAGAAAGAGGGGGCAAACTCTATTCTAGGTCTGCTGCTGGAAGAAGTGCCAGTTGTTAGAATGAGAAACATCAAGAAACTCATTTTCGAATACCTTGACAAATACGACAAGTATGTTTAGTTTCATGCTATTTGCAAGACTGTTTGCACGAAAAAGTTATTAAAAATTGCCCTGTTTTCTAACATACAAATGAGTATTAAAGTGTGTACGGTATTGCCATTGAGATTTGTATTACTATTGATACAGTCCTCACATGACATAATTCATGTTCAAATATTGAATACCAACATGGTGGTAGCATTTCAATACTTGGAGCATGTACTTTCTTATACATTAGTTAATTGATACATAAATAACATATCATGTATAATAATTATTATGTACATATAAAATTCAAAAATTATTGTGTACAGTAAAATAAAATTTAATTAATATTGAACTACAGACTGTACTGTAGCCTACAGTAGTGTAATAGCGTTCAATATTTTTTATATATTATAAATTTTAGTCATTCAAATTTTGCATTATTTTTCAACCTAATACACACTCAATCTCTACAGTGTAGTAATTAATGTTATTAAATCACTTATTTTATTTTAGGTCTGATGAAAACTTGCTTAGTTTCAGTGAAGGGGATATTTTGATAAAGTTTGG
>NW_022702001.1:0-511 GCF_011630105.1 Anneissia japonica | reverse complement strand
ATGACGTAATTTAAGTTTTAGCTTGGACTAGGACTAAAGTTCGTTTTAAGAATACATTACCAGGGATAATGTGTAAAAGACGACAAAAACATTGCTTGGTATGTTTGCTTCGCTGATGACAAAATTTAACCACATACTTGGGGCTAAATATTAACAATACTATAATTATCTTTCTTGGAATTTTAACGCCATTTTTAATGGGTTCCAACAGGTGCAAACTTTAACAGCAGACATTTCTATGACAACCTGCCTTGCCTCTCTTTTCATAGGGCGATAGATTTTATCTTTAAGGCCTTCTAGTAGATGAATTACAATTATGAACACTGAGAACAACAAATTTTGGTTGGTAGAATAGAGGTCATAGGATTTGCAATCTTCTATAGTAATTTTTGTGTTATTTTTTATACCATGGTTTAGTAAATAGCTTCATTGAATAAACCAGAGCCTTGCAGGCGTCAACGTTCCTATGCATGATACACGACTTTTAGAAGTATATATATATATATATATA
>NW_022702000.1:0-4049 GCF_011630105.1 Anneissia japonica | reverse complement strand
ACTTTCGACTATACGAAAAGAGGGGAGGTCTTCGTAACCGGCCAATCAACGGGAGATCCGGAAGAAGACACCGGCCCCGGGTTGAAGACGAGGAACCTATGCGAATTCAGAAGGAAAGCTGCCGGAAAATTTTTAGGTGACGGTCGGACTATAAACTATCCGTATCCGCCCTTCGTCGGGAATGCCGCCGCGAAAAACCTAAGCCTTATTACTTTCCAAGAACGGTGGAACAACCCCAAGTCGGAAGTGAACGTGGTTTACCTCTTTGGAGTCTCCAGTTCGGCGAAGGTACGATGGAAATTGGATGGCGTGGAACTAGAAAGCTTACCGCAACGCCGAAAAAAATTGGGAAGTCTGATAACCCTCACCTGTCACGACCACAGGGTCGTCGCCATCCTAGATCTTCCGACTATCGTCGAAAAAGCGAAAGTTTTCGCGACGATACAAGAAGGAAACGAGAACTTCGTAGTCGGCCAAACGGTTCGGGTGTACAGGAACGGCGACGAGCCGATCATGAAACCCTCGACGTTCGGATGCGACGAAAGGCCGATCGAATATCTCGGCGTTCCTCTTCAATACCGGGAGTCATCCCGCCATTATCTACCGGATGAACTTATGCGAGAATAGAATGTATATTGTGTGTGTGTTTTCGTGTAGTAAATAAAGAGACTATCGAAAACAAAATAATTCTTTGTAATCTATTTTTTTTAATTGGTATATCATATGCATTCGTAATTCAACAACCGTTCGTTCCAGTACTTGAGATACCGATCGTCGAGTTGAACGACGTCGGTTAAAGAACCGTCGAATCCCAAATTTCTCACAAACTCTGCAAAGAGTACGAACGCCTGAGCATCGTCCACGTCGACGTTTAGGTGAAGGGACGCCATCGCGAACGGCGACTCGAACAACCCCTGAAAGTAGGCGGATGCATTACGAAAGTTGACGATTGCCTTGATGCCACTGTCGTCCGAAGCGAACACGTGCGCTCCGCCGCAGAAATCGTCGGACAGGAAAGTGATCTCCCATCTTCCGTGTTCGTTCGCTCTAAACTCTTCCGGAGTTCTTCCTTCGCAGAAGAGAAAATGTCTTCGAGGTAACCTTTCGAGGCACCGTGTTCATCATCGTCGTAGCGGGCACCCGGCCTTCCGGTAAGAGGAGCGGGACGGCGGTAACGATGAACCCGTGATCGAGGGTCGTCGTCCTGTCCACCACTTTGATTTTGACACCGAACGTTTCCGATCGTGAGAAGACGACCCTGTCGACTATCCCGTTGAGACCGATCCTGTATAACATAAATATAATAATAATAATAATAATAATAATAATCCTGTACACGAAATCGGCGTCGGCGAACTTTGTCTCTGACACCCATTCTCCAGGCGTCGGGTGCGAAGGGATCGACGTGGAGTTGAAGGAGCCGGACGGAACGTGAACGGTCGTGACGACGTTGCCGTGGAAGGCGACGACGGCATCGCTTTCAGGAAAAGAATGCAAAGTTAGACGCTCGCTGTCCTTCTGCCTGTGCTCTTCCGGAACGGCGATCGGATGTCTGAGTATCACCTTCCATTCTCCGTGCGTCCTCCTACCCGCTAATCCGCCGCTCGCACGTCTCATCACGATCAGAAGGTGATCTCTGTTTCCGTCGACGTACCACAGACACAGGTCGAAGTGGTGCCGGCAGGCGGCGTGCGCGACGTAGGAATCGACGCCGACCTCCTCGAAGTTCGCGTCTACCTTCCAGACGCCGCCGTGTCGCTCGTTCGACAGATCGTACGTTTCCAGTTCCTTAGGGCCTCCGCCGCTCAGCAGTAGGACGTGTTCGTCGATCCGGCACAAGGACACCGACTCGTTCGTTCGCGGCACCAGCGAATCTGACAATCTGACGAACGTGCCGTTGATCGGATTGTAGCGGAGTAGGCGCATCGAGCAACTGTATTCGAGGCTCCCGTCCGGACAAACCATGTACGCGAGGTTCCTCGCGACCGCCGTTCGGTAAAAAGAAGCGATCATGGAGGAGTTCTGGACGTGCACGAATGGACGAACGGAAGGTTTCGGCGGACGGCCCGCAGGAGAAGTGCCGAAGGTCGCCGTCTGCGGAACGCTGTGACGGACGCCGAGCGCATCGTCCTCGTTCATCGTGTGGTGCCGAAAGACGGTCTTGGCGTATTCGGTCGCGTCCTTGAAGAGCTGGTCGACGCACGACAGATGAAAGAGCTTGCGGTGAACGCTCAGCAGCACGTCCGGATCGTTCAGCAACCTCGGTCGAATCAGACCGACCATCGCGTGCTTGTCCCGCTTGCTTTCGCCTGTTTTGGAGGTCAGCCACTTCCGGACCAGATGCAGCAGGTATCCTTCGGACGCGTAGTAAACGTTTTCGATCTTCGGACCTTCCACCGGATCGTCGTGTCTGGACGTATCGAGCCACGTGGCCAGCTCGTGCCATCGAAGCTCTTGCTGATGAAGCATCAGCTTGCCGAACGTCCTGCACACGGCCGAATCCACGGCGTTCATCAGGGTCGGGGAACAGATGCGTACTGCGGTTCTCCTCTCTCTGAGCAGATCGTTCGCTGATAGTTCGTACACGGCCGAAACGAACACGCAGATCGCATTCTTGCAACCCGTCCGCTCGGCCATATCCAAGCAGGCGACGCACTCGTCGTACGAGAGCGCGTCCACGAAGTCTCGATCCCTGTCCTCGTTCATGAACTTGATCAGAGCACGCACCAGTCTTGAATCGGCCGCGTCGTAGAGATCGACGACCCCGTTCGGCTTCCGGCTGTCGAACGTCGCCATTATCCACACCTTCGTCGTCTCGAACTCTGCAACGCGAACTTCGATCTGTTCCGAGCCTTTGAAGCACAGAGGATTCGTACGTTCGCCGACGTACGCGAGGTCGTTCCTCGCCTTCAGGTGATTCACCAAAAGCGACATCTTCCTGCCGGTTCGTGGACGTTCGTGACTCATGCCTGTTCCGGGTACATAAATAACACATTTATGTTTTCCCCCAACTTCCCCTCTAAAGTTAAGACGTGTCTCGGAAGATGTCTGCTAGATTCCGACCTTACACGAGACGATGGAACGTGGATGTGTTGCCGGAGACGAGGGTGGACGTGGTGGAGCGTCGTGGCGGACGCCGACTGAACGTCGACTAATCCGCTGGCAACGCGCGAAAGCCCAACCTCGGAGATGGCAGGAGCGCCATGTTTCCGGTGTCGACCCGCGCTCAGAAACCGAACGTCGGCGTCAGGGACGTGACGACGTTTCATGAGTTTTTCGACAGACGGCTCGTGTTCAACAGCGGGGAAATGCTCCTTCTGTACAACGGTCAAGATAAGATGTCGACGGCAATGCCTCAACCGACGAATCCTTACAAACTGCCAGAACCCTGCTCCAATTCCAACCTCGGCAAGAGGACGGTGCCGTTGGCCCAGCTGCAGAGCATGATCGACGAGGAGGCGACGCTAAAGATCAACGAAGATTTCGACTTTGACGCACCGTACTCCGAGTACGTGGAAACCGTGTGCGGACGTCGCGGCTTCGACAGTTTCGGGTCGGTGCTCGCGAGGATGCAATCCCCGCGCGACTTCAACGCCTACTTCCAACCCATCGGATACCAACTTTCGTACGGTGGGAAGGACGCGTACTCAGGCGAGGCCTTCCTGTGCATAACCACCCAACACTGCGGAAGGATGATCACGACTCTGTCCGGTGCGCACGAAACCAGTCGGGAGGCGCGCGCCGGCACCAAGGTCTACCTGGTCGTCGGCATGAGAAAGTGCGACGGACCGACCGTGCTCAATCATCCGTACCCGACGTTGCTGTTCTGCGACGATCGACGCCAGCTGCACAAACGCATGAAGGTAGCCAACTACGTTTGCCGGACGAGGAGCGGACGTGTCACGCCGTGCATGGTGAAGGCGATAGGCGAATTCGTCAGCGACTATCGCGGCAGGAACAGGAGTCCACAACTCGAACTGTTCATCGGTTGCTTGAAACGAAACGTAGTTCACGGAGACCTAAAGATGGAGAACGTGATCGTCGATCTG
>NW_022701999.1:0-517 GCF_011630105.1 Anneissia japonica | reverse complement strand
TAAGCAGTTCTTTAATCCTCGCCGATAGACCGAGGGAGCCCCTCGATGGCAGGCATTCTTTAAATAGGCAATCCTTGAGTAGCTCCTATTATTTTTGCAAATAAATGATATGTGACGACCAGCAAAAATTAATTAAATACGTATATCAAAATGCAATTAAAATCCGTATATTGGGTATATAGATTGTTGCTCTTGAAATTAGAATATGAGCGAGCCCTATACAAATCTTATGTTATTAATTTGATTATTATTATTTATAAATATTAAAATAGTATAGGTCAGTTGGCCGCAATATATAAACTGTGCTTTGCTGTAAATGTTATAAATTGTAAGTGTTAAATGATATACAGGATCTGTGATATATTCAACTTGTGTACTTATGTAACGTACATTTTATTGCATTAAAAGTCTCGCCTCTATTTTGATATTGTATTATGGCTGTACAGTATGTTTCTTTTATAAACACACTGCGAGAGCGTGTCCGCTGTTTTAAAAGCGTCGTTTCCAAAATAAAGTT
>NW_022701998.1:0-505 GCF_011630105.1 Anneissia japonica | reverse complement strand
ATTGTCATTTTTATTATTCCACTTGCTGTTTCTGTTTTTATTAAGCCAAAGTCTACGATATATATCACTCTCTAGGGAGGAAAAGTTGTAAACAGTTCTTAGTCTTGTTGATGTTCACAGAATAAAATCTACTACGAAGATTTTTTTTATTAAAAAATGTCAATCCTGTGATAGGTTGTCATCCAGTGCGTAACACATTACGCGCAAGATCAGTGAATGTTTACGAAATGCGTGGCGGCGACAAGCGATATCGTGTTTATTTGTTCACACCTCAAGTTTTATTATTAATGAAATCAAGAAATAGTACCGGTATGCTGAATATAATTTTTAAAAAAAAACATTTTTTGATCAGCTGATATATTCGGAGAGCTCTTTGACAGTGAACTTCATTACTTTTGAGAAATCCTCTCAGGTATCAACTGATGTCTTGTTGTTATGTTTTTATACGTTCACGTTCTTTGCGTTATATTATTTTATGTAAATGCCAAAAAAAAAAAAAAAAAAA
>NW_022701997.1:0-921 GCF_011630105.1 Anneissia japonica | reverse complement strand
CATTTTAAACACACATAATTTTGATATTCGAATTTGAAGATGGTGGGAAGGAGCTCATATATTTCAACGCCGCCTACTTTTTACACAGTACGTATTTCGTGACAACTAATAATAACAGCCTATCTAAAACCTGGAAAGATCGCACGTAATAAGGTTGTTTCCTTTCGAGGTTGTCAGCGAAACTATATATGAGTAATTGATGTAGAGAAAAATTGGTTGGTTAATGATATCCTTGAGAGAAGTACTACAGTACTTCAATTCTAGTGCGATAGATAGCCTAATTCACTATTTCTAAATGAATACTTTAACAGGCGGACATGTATGAATCGATATGATTTTATTAGCTTGCTTTTGTACGGATTAATGTATCCATATTGTATACATTTTTTAGTATCGATGAGTGAAGTGGATAATGTATTTGTTAATATATTTCACCAACAATAATTTGCCTACAATATCGCTAAGGTTTGAGTTTGGAGTGCGCCCTCAATAATCCTCACAGAACGTGCTGTGTTTGAGCAAATTCGACAATAATAGCGACTGAATATTTACTGCTAAAATATTCAAATGATTGTAAAATATGAATGCATGGTTACATTTTATTAATCACAATAATGTGCTTCCTCATAACTTTTACACGAGGTGTGGAATAACTAATTACAAAATAGGGCTTGTTGTGAATTATAGGCCTATTGACGATCGCATATCAATATGAAACATTCGAATTCCAAACGAAGCCCAAGTGGCCCAGTTGGTTAAGGCATCTGGACAGCAGAAGTTCCTGGATCGAAGTCCTGTTGTGGGATTTTTGTTCACACTTGCTGTTTCATATTCTTTAACATAAAAAACTATAGGCCTATTATAATCATTCCATGACCGTAGCATGGTTATGTTCATCCTATTATTATTATTGCACTATGA
>NW_022701996.1:0-3029 GCF_011630105.1 Anneissia japonica | reverse complement strand
TTTGGAAAGTTTTGGAATATTTAAAATGGCCTGAAACGTGCTTTAAATTATCTGAAAAGTGATATTAACAATTATAAAATTTTAACGCACAAGTACGAATAGCTTATACGACGTGCCTGACGACGGTAATGGCACATGAATTTAAACCTTGCCAAGTTTAATTTAAAACCCCCTGTTAGTTGGTAATGCCACACGAATTTTGCCTTTACAGTACACGAACTATCGGTCTGATAGTGTCGAAATACAGTCTGCCGCCCTCTATTTTCAATGTGATTACATCTTTCAAGAAAGAAAGATGAAAAGGCTCCAAAAAAGCCTTCTTTTTTACCATGATGACGTCACCAAAATACAACATAAATGGACACATCCGAAAGAGAATTAATATAGCTATAACATACTCACAGGTGGGAGACAATCAATCAAGATAAGCGAGTACGTTCAAACGAGTATAAAAAGTATTAACGTCATAAATAAAATTAAATTTTTTCTTAATTCAAATGGCAATATGATGACATCAAAATGTCCGATCAGCCAGTATGATCTATAAAATCGTATCTACAACTCATGTGCTTTCAGAATATGTAATAAAAATTGGGGATCACCTTTCATCCTATGGAGCTATAACTGATTAAAAACATGCATGGTTTTATGCATATATAAATGTTGACACACGCGTACGCGCACGTAAAGTTGCGCAAACTGAAAATTAAGGGACCTGACATTCAACCTTGACCTGAAGATTATGCTCACTTATTATGATTCAGAAATGACGAATGGTTAACATGATATGGGCTCATCAACGTTTTGAGGAAAGAAAGATGTAAAAGTTAGAAAAAAAATTGTTTTGACCATGCTGACGTCATCAAAATCTAAAAAGAAGTCAAATATATGAAATAGAATTGTCTCAGCTATAACATACTGAAAATTGGAAGAAAATCGATCAAGGATAAGCGAGATACGCTCAAATGCGTATTTTCAAAAATGACGTCATAGCTATAAATCACTTTCTTTGAATTCAGACGCCAATATGATGACGTCACAATGTCCGATCTACCATTATGATCTTTAAAATCATATTTACAACTCATGTGCTTTCAGAATATGTAATAAAAAATGGGGGTCACCTTTCAACCTAAGGAGCAATAACTGATTGAAAATAGGTCTGATTTTAGCATAATTTCACTGTATAGCGGCAAAATACGCGCAAAGATACCTATGTTTGATGCGCACGTACGGCATTGCTATTGGTCAAAAGATGACCGAAAACAATGCAAATTTGTGAAAACAATGTCAGGAACCCAAAATATGTAAAATAACGTAATTTCTAGCTTTTGTACGTGCTGTGCACGTCAAAATGCGCGCGCGTAGTGGAAAATTTCAAAAAAATTTGAAATGCTCAAAATGTCCTAAAACGTACTCTAATTTAGTCAAAAAGAGATTTTGAGCATTTTAAAATTTTGACGCACGTGTGCGCACGCGTTAATAAGCGGATGCTTAAAATTAGGGTACTATACATTCAACATTAATTCGAATTTAATGCTCACTTAATACGATTTCGAAATGGCAATTGGTTAGGCTGATATGATCGATAATGTAAAAACGCAAAATTGCGCATAGATGACGTCACACATGACTGAGCGCGTTGAAAAGCTTACCATGTCTATTCCAGACCAAGCCAAATGTTTGCTGACAGCGATTCTGCGTAACTCGTGGCATTTTTTTAGATATCGTGAGAACAGAAAAGGGGAGAAAGAAAGAAGAATAAGAAAAACTAGATTTGAACTCGTCACTGAGCACGAGTTAGGTGATCCGCCGCACTTTGACCCTCATTAAGATCACGCGGTGCTGATTGAAAAGTGTCATAAAATGCTAAAATATGCTGTAATTAGTTTTTTTAAAAAGAATAATTTTCAGCATTTGAAAAGATTTACGCATTTGTGCACGTACGTATTGACGCCCGTGAGGACGGTAATAGCACAAAGAGTGACTCCTGATATGTATAAAGTGTCAGAAACACAAGGTATGTAGCAAAACGTGATTTCGAGCTCTAGTATGTGCTGTGTGCGTGGAAATGAACGTACGGCGGGTAAATTATGGAAAGTTTTGAAATGCTGAAAATGACCCGAAACGTTCTTAAACTATCTGAATAGTAATATAGAGAATTTTCAATTTTTAACAGACACGCACGTCACCATGGGTGCGTGTACAGAAACAGCACACGAAATTAAACACTGTCAAGTGTATTTAAAACCGCCTGTTAGTTTGTAATGCCACACGAACATTCCCTTCACATAACCTATATATATTAGTCTGATAGCGTCGAAATACAGTCTGCCGCCCTCTATTTTCAATGTGTTTACATCTTTTAAGAAAGAAAGAATAGAAGGCTCCAAAAAAAGCATTCTTTTTGACCATGATGACGTCACCAAAATAAAAAAAAAAGGGACACGTCCAAAAGAGAATTGATTTAGCTATAACATACTCACAGGTGGGAGACAATCAATCAAGATAAGCGAGTACGTTCAAACAAGTATAAAAAGTAATAACGTCATAAATAAAATTTCAATTTTTTCTTAATTCAAATGGCAATATGATGACGTCACAATGTCCGATCAGCCAATATGATCTATAAAATCGTATCTACAACTGATGTGCTTTCAGAATATGTAATAAAAATTGGGGGTCACCTTTCATCTCAAGGAGCTATAACTGATTAAAAATATTCATGGTTTTATGCATATATAAATATTGACGCACGCGTACGTGCACGCTAAAAAATGCGAACGGAAAATTAAGGTACATAACATTCAACCTTTACCTGAAGCTTATGCTCACCTAATATGATTTAGAAATGACGAATGGTTAAGATTATATGGGCTCATCAACGTTTTGAAGAAAGAGAAATGAGGGGGTCAGAAAAAACAAAATTTTTGACCATGATGACCTCATCAAAATGTAAAAAAAAGTCAAATATATGAAAGAGAATTGTCTCAGCTATAACATACTCAAAGTTGGAAGACGATCGACCA
>NW_022701995.1:0-597 GCF_011630105.1 Anneissia japonica | reverse complement strand
AATTATAAATAAATAAACAAAAAAGTTATTTGTTGGCCATCTAATAAACATTCTTTGTTTAAATTCTTTATGTCTTTATTTTTCTACTGGAGGTGTGAAAATGCATTTAATATTTAAAGTTAGAGTATTTTTTCCCTTCACTAACTATCTGCATTAATAAATGCAAGTACACAAACACATAAGAGCTTCCAACATACCTGCAACAGCCAACAGTTCAGCATCTTCAATGTAATCTGGGTCCAGGTCTGTCAGTGGTTCTTGTTTCTCTTTGTGCTTCTGGAAAGTAAATGTAAAAATATGACAACTTTATTCTAAAAGGGAAATAAACAGGAAGAGAGTCAATAAAAAAAAAATAAAATTTTATTTGTAAATTAATTAAAATTTAAATTGTTATAATTTAGTTAATTGTTAAAATGTAAACTAAATAATTAGATAATAATTAATTAATAATAATAATAATTAATCAATTAAATAAGTAAATAATAATATTTAATATAAATAAATGTTAAATGTAATGTTGGTATTGTAGTATTACATAGAGGGTAATTACCACGGATGCTGAGAAATAGTGTTGACTATCAATTACTGAAGGGTTGT
>NW_022701994.1:0-609 GCF_011630105.1 Anneissia japonica | reverse complement strand
CTGAAACTGTAATAAATAAGAGGAGGAAGGCAGTGGCGGCGCCAGCGGGGACGCCAGCTTTTGGGGGGGGGGTGGGGCGGTGGCCTGGTACTAACATCATCGTCCATCCTCCACCACTTCACTGCCATGCCTGCAATGTTGTTTATATTATATATTGCGCCATATGCAAAAAGGTATCCACGTAGGTGAAACGCGGGTTGTAAACTCCGTTTAAGAATCAATAATCACAAGAAATCTGTCAGGGATAAACTAAAGGATTTTCCCTGTCAGTGAACACTTTAATTCTACAGACCATTCCATCAAAGATTTAAGGTTCATTATTATAGGGTCTAACTACCGTTCCCTTAAGGAGCGACGATGTACTGAATTACGTTGGATCCTTCATCTGAAATCACATTAATGGATTAAACAAAGACCTAGGCTTTGTTAGTGATTACTCCTTTGTACATAATAAATCGTAATTATTCCTACAGCACAAATATCAAAAATATCACTCGAGACATATATCTTGTATATTATACTATTTCAATCACTATATGACCTTCAATATATATTATTACAAGCCCGCCACTTTTACGACACAATCATGATATTTTTGTTACATAATTG
>NW_022701993.1:0-1498 GCF_011630105.1 Anneissia japonica | reverse complement strand
TTGTTGATGGTGGATAATTAATAGCAAACCTGGATATTGTGTGTTCAATTAACACACGAACATTTATTTTTTTTCGGGCATAATTCCTAGACAGGATTGTTAATTCAATTCATATTGAAATTAGTGTTTTGATGGTGATTTTTTTTTATTCAATGGGAATTAATATATTTTATATGAGAAGAATCTATGAATATTCAACTTTCCGTTTACTAGGCGGGATGGGGGAGGGGAATGAACAACAGGATATTTGATTGGTGAACAGCCGAAATGGCAATTGAAAGCCAAGGAAGTCGCTAGAGGTGTAACAATGCAGCCTCTACGCGGTGGGCGGTCAGCATAGCACCAATCGAAAAGTGAGAAATGACGGTGACGTTTTCAAGCAATACAATTGAAACAAATACTAAAGCAATCAGAAAATACATATAGGCCCCTAATTGATTCTCCTGACGCAAATCAAAAAATATCATATTTTGTTATATTGTTTTTAAGCCTTTATATTGTATGCTTTGTAAATTTGATATACTATATTTTTTTGTTTTCTTTTTTATCACGGCCATAATGAAAAACATGTAAGTATTTGAGTTATGTTTACGTGAATAAATAAAGCTTTATTACTACTACGGACAAAATAACACATTGAACATGTGACAGAAGATTGCCTTTAATTAGTTCGTAGTTGTGGCATTTTAAATTTTATACTGTATTTGTTTTTGGAAACATGTCGCAATGACTCAGCAGGCCTCCCAAGTCTACATAAAATCCAATCTTGAAGGCCAATTTCCCTCTTCCAAAAATAAAATATAATTTTCCAAGAAAATCTAGAATTTTTCTTCTGAATTAAAAACTGAGAATATTTGTAAAATTTGCTTCTCGAATACATTTTTTAATATAATGAAATATTTGCATGCTTATACGTTAGTGCCGTAATATGATTTTAATTTATATTCAAGACAAAGTAATAAATGTTACCACACCAACTTCACTGCGTTTTCAACAATGACGACGCACCATTGGCGACATTTTATTTAAATCGTTATGTTTCTCTTGCGGTCAATGATTATATTTATTATAACTGGCTTGCAATACAATACATTGTACTGCTGTAAATATGTGTATGAGAGGTGAAGGTGAACTCTGCGTGTATAAATCAGATATTTATCTTCGTATTTTCTCTTTATTAGATGTAGGCCGAATCGTTGGTTTTGGTATGAACGGGCTACTTTGAAAGCAAAGGTGATGACAAAAGCTTCCTAAATTATGCCAGAGAGTTTCTACTAGTATTCATAGATTAAGTGAGTGCGACTTGAGATCATTGTACATTCTTTTGGCCTAGTATAACGGAAATTCCCTATTGTGTCCAACCTGTGCCGGTATTCCATTTTTCTTGACAGTGTAAAAATTATATAATACCTTACACTGCCACATCAGATTAAAAAAAAAAAAACACTAGTATAAACATGGGTGTGACACAGAATAACATTGACAAAAATAATAATAA
>NW_022701992.1:330-524 GCF_011630105.1 Anneissia japonica | reverse complement strand
AGTGTAAATTTTTATTTCATTTCCTTCAACTTAACTTATATACCGGGATGGTGTCCGGCGGGAGAGAGTTGTTACTATCATAGTTTAACTTTTATCTATCAGAATCTAGCCCCGAATCCTAGACTCATGTATTTAAAGCGGCCTGTAGCATATTTGTATTTTTTGTCGATGGATAAATAAATGTCCGAATATAA
>NW_022701992.1:0-219 GCF_011630105.1 Anneissia japonica | reverse complement strand
TGACATTAACATAGGCCTTTAACACTCAATATTATTTTTATTTAACATAAGCCAATAAACAGCTTCCACACATAAAATAACAGTAGGCCTAACCAATAAAAATATATAAAATACAAAACAAGATTTATGCAAGATTAAAAAAACTGTACAGAAATCTCCGCCCGGCAGGCAGACAAGGCCATACTTTAAACTGGCATCCAGGCACTCCATCGAACGTCC
>NW_022701991.1:644-826 GCF_011630105.1 Anneissia japonica | reverse complement strand
TACAGACTTTTGATTCTGTAAATATCGTCCTCCCTGCTCAACCTCTTTCTCTCCGCTATCTTTTTATTCAGCAACTCCTGTTCGGCGATGGCTTCGAAGCCGCACGGACGCCGTTGGACGATCACCCTCCTGTTTCTGACTATCGGTTCCTGGTCGGATAGAGGTGTCTCGTTGTCTTCCAG
>NW_022701991.1:368-622 GCF_011630105.1 Anneissia japonica | reverse complement strand
GATGCAGGACGAGCATCGACTCGTTTCTGTTCATGCCTCTTCGTTCCATTATCTTTCTCTTGGCGTCTCCGTAGGAATCCACATTATCGACAGCGTACCAGTCCTTTTCCGATTTGACCCTGTATTGAAGTCTGCGATCTACTTGAGACGACATATTTTGCGGTATGTTTCCCGATCTCGAATCGCGGTCCACTTATATGCTAAAACAGTTCGCAGACGTCATCGAACTTTCGTGACGTCAAGGGTACCAGAAC
>NW_022701991.1:0-351 GCF_011630105.1 Anneissia japonica | reverse complement strand
CGTGAGATGTTATCGATGACGAAGCCTCGAACGCCCTCACTCGCAACGTCATCGCTCAGAAAACACATGACGTCACTTCGCCAGCGGTCCTTGAACGGATGACGTAGCGTTTTCAACTTATTAATCACGGCGAACATGCGAAGGGTGGCACACCGTACAAAGAATTCGCCATGGAGAAGGACACGAAGACGAAGATTAGCGTATCCAAGAAATGCCGCAGCCGCCAAAATGAAGACGATCAGGTTAGATACTTCTTGGTTCGTCTCAGGTCACGAAGGGAACCAAAAGGTAACCCTTCGCGACAGGTTGAGCGAGACCGGTTGGGATGGGTGGAGGGTGATCGAACGGGAC
>NW_022701990.1:0-1326 GCF_011630105.1 Anneissia japonica | reverse complement strand
AAACATATTGTAGGCTATCTTATACATGGGGCCCTTATTTGCCAAGCCCCTCGTACATGGGGCCCTTATTTGCCAAGCAAAAGCTAGTCATACCTTTACTGCATATGGATAAGATCAGTGTTTACATACTAACGTTCTGAGATTGGTTACCTTATTTAACGAAATCGATTTTAATAATCATGGTTGTTTATAAATTTGAACTCTAGGAAATGAATTTGTGGGTTTCATGTCAATAAACTTGTTGATTTTATCTTTTTATTAAAAATAAATATATCGTAGTGTAACAAACATTTTAAATAAATAGCTTCAAAACTTCAAGTGCTTTATCGTTGTATTTTTTTTTTCACATCCAACAGCAAATACATGTACATGATAAAAATGTTCTCTATGAACTAATTCTTTTTGTTAGGGGATGTGGATTTGATTTTAATCTTCACCGGATTTGGACCAAGAACCATAGGATTAGAAGTAAAGCATGATAGCCACCGTACCACGCTACAGGTCCACACCGATATATACCCATGACATATTTAAAACGATATTTGAATGTTTGTAAACTAATTCCTTTGCCTACATTTTCTAGCATTATTTAAATTAAAATGTACGTCTAGACACGAAAAACATTTTCTCGTTTGAATTTCTCGTTGTTATCTACCCGTAGCCTAACTTTTCAAGGCCATTAACCAATCACCCATGGCGTGCTAAAGCTATTGTTATTTGGTGCTAACCCTTCACGTAAGATTAAACTATAACAATATCTACCACATGTTCTAGTCATTTTCTACAATTTTTGTGACTGAATGAAGATGCATTGTGTTTTTTAGTAGATTCTCTGTATTATAAGCAACAATTGTTAATGCTTAATTAGAGATTAATCGGCGGAATCTGTTTCAAATCTTCACGCTCTCTTTAACAACGGGATTGTCTATCTTTGTCGGTTTAAGCACGGTTAGGGCTCGACAGATCAACAAATTGTTTTGGCATGCTCGTAGAAAAAATAATATATAATTATTTAGACAATGAAACAATGATGCTTATATTGTGTATGCTTATTTGAGTGTGCGTGGACTCTGATATAAAACTGGCTGAAGAGCTCAGCCTTTATTGCCAGACGTGATGAGCTAAATGGTGCCATAAGCTTATAATCTGTTAAGTTGTTGGTTTGATGTTAAATTTTCATCTCACCTTTATTCGTTTTTGTTGAATTTATAAAATTATCATTATATGGGGTAGAGTTTAGGATGGGCCGGGGTGGAGTTTAGAATAAGTGATATTTTGGAATCTCAATGCATAAGCAGAAGGGTGAAGTCAGGTAGGTTGTTGATA
>NW_022701989.1:0-1663 GCF_011630105.1 Anneissia japonica | reverse complement strand
AAAAAAAAAAAAAAAAAAACTTTTTCTACCGACCTGCCCATTTTTTTCTTTATTTTTCCAAAACGTGGCAAATACAAGAATTTTTTTTTTTTTGGCCTTATTTCAAAGTATGAAAAAAAAAATCATAGTTACAATAACAAAATATGGATTTAGATATTAAGCATGCATAATGCATATAATTCAATGGTTTTATTTTTTCCAACAAAGCTTTCATGGTTTTATTGAATAAACTTTTAAAAAAGCAGTCTTGTCCCAAATTCTCCCGCAAGTCTCACATTTTCATAGATTGTAGAGTGTTACCGAGAAAAGGAGCTAAGCAGAGGAGGAGCTGTGCCTGCAGTATCTACTGTTCATTCCTGGCCCAGGATTTATTAATCTCAGCTTAGCAAATGTCTTAAGTCAAAAAAAAGATGTCCCTAAGCAAATATCCTAAGCTGATTTATCAAACCATCTTAGCTTAAAAATCGTCTTAGATGGTGCATGCATACAGTCAACTTTTTAATTTTAAGCAATTTTTAAATTAAAGCAGTATTGATAAATCTGACTAAAGCAAAAAAATGGACTTAAAAACGAATTTAAGCTGATTTCTAGTTAAATCCGACCCCAGGGCCTAAATATGGTTGCTCTTCTTGCAAAATCCTCCAATGAATGAGGTTTAATCCAGGTCCCAGACATGTTCTCAGCCTCCCTGGGTATATAGGTATTGACATTTTATTATTTACACTTGACTTGACTCCATCCATAAATTCCCTATTGATTCTTTCCCTGATATTTTAGTTCCTAATGATTTCTTGCACATGATTATTTCCCAAAGGATTTATACTATTTCTTCCTGTAGTATGATTCCATATTCTAATAATATACTTCACAATTATTTTGTGATTTTTTAAAAAATAGGATACACCTTGTTCTTATTTTAGCCACAACAGAATTCTCCCCATATTATACTGTGTCCACTTCAAGAGTTCCTTGTCCGAGTGAAATGATTTTATGGACTGTTGTGCTTTTGATTGGCAACCGTTTTCACCTGACTGTGGTCTTATGACATAATCTATCATCATATTATATTACTATGATTGCTATGATTGCTATAAATTTGTATTGAGTATTGAGTACAATTTCCAGTCCCATGACGTGCGCCTTGTTGAAACAATGGAATAGTACAGGAAAATATGTATTAAAAAAAAAAAAAAAACAGGAACAAAGTTGTAAAAGGAATTCAGTCATTTTGTCACATCCCCTCATTGAGGCACAGTGTCTTAGTTGTGATATCATGAATTGAATTGAAGCTTATACAATAGCAGAATCACAGACAAATGGAATGACCGCAATAAAAAAACATTCCTCATATTCCTCGCCTGGTTTTACTGAAAAGAATTTTATCAACTATAATCTAAATTTATGCAAAAAGTAGAATAGATAAGAATCTAAGATTTATAAAAGTATCTTTACCTATGAATAGACACGATGACAAAAGCTAGGAAAAAATGATAATATATTTATATAATATATTAAGGAAATGAAAATATAATATGTTAGGCTTATATGCTTATATTGCTTATATGCCAACACATTACTATCATCTGATTGAGCAGTAGGTGAAAAGATTGGTCTAAAGGAGCTTTTTTATTTATGAGGTATTGTAGGAAGTCCTATTTAAGGG
>NW_022701988.1:0-802 GCF_011630105.1 Anneissia japonica | reverse complement strand
CACTTTATAAAAACGCAAAATGTTGTATAATAAACAACAATTTTCGATCAAACTATGTAAACTTAAAAAGAGGTCTTAGACAAGGATGCCCTCTATCAGCACTACTTTTTATATTAGTGGCTGAAGTAATGGCCACTGAGATAAGAAGTAGTAACGAGATAGACGGCATGATTCTTCCAGTATCTGGTAAAGAATTAAAATTTTGTCAAGTAGCTGATGATACGACAATATTTGTAAAAAACAAACAAAGTATTGCCATTGCATTAAGTGTTGTAGAAAAGTTTTGCACCACATCTGGCATGAAACTCAATAAAGCTAAAAGTCAAGGACTCTGGATTGGTGCTTCTAAAGCCTGCAATGAAAACCCTGCTGAGATAAACTGGCCAAACACGCGGATAAAAATTCTTGGAATTTATGTTGGACACAATAAAGAAATTTGTTATCAGAAAAATTGGGTTGATAAAATTATTCAATTAAATCACACATTAGCATGCTGGCAAATGAGAAAATTAACTTTCTTTGGTAGGGTGACTATACTAAAAAATTTAGGCCTTTCAACATTAATATATATTGCTAGCGTACTTGAAGTACCTGACTCGATTCTAAAAGAGGTCGAGTCTATTATCTTGAATTTCACCTGGAATAATAAAAAAGAAAAGATAAAACGAAAATCCTTAATTTTAAAACAGAAAAATGGTGGAATTAACGTCCCTGATTTTGAATCAATATGCACAGCCTTGCTGATATCATGGGTAAAACGACTGTTAAGTAAAGAAGAAGCCAATTGGAAAGAAATTCCACT
>NW_022701987.1:0-741 GCF_011630105.1 Anneissia japonica | reverse complement strand
TGATCTCACAAATCCTAGGCCTACTAAAGCTGCTCTCCCACCTAGGTTTATTTCACCTAAGAGTCTTACGATTTCTACGAGTTAAAACTCGTGATCTTTGGAAAGGACCTATACGAGCTTATTATGTGTTAGCTACGAGTGAGGTACGACTCTATTGAGTTGGTTACGAGTTATGTACGAACTATGCCCAGCAGAGCACCGAGTTAACTACGAGATTATTAAGAGCGTAACAAGTTTGTACCGAATTAGATACGAGTTAGGTACGAGCCAACTCGGTGCGCTTGTACTTACTCATACTCGTTTCGGGGTGCTCGCATCAAACTCGTAGATGACAAAACCGCCGACGAGTATCCAGAGTAGTGTACGAGCTACTGTAGGTAGGAGTACCCCGAGTACGAGTTTTTCGAGTTTACTACGAGTTATCTACTTGTGGCGATAATTTTGAACATGTTCAAAATTAGCGCCACGAGTTCAGAGCTGCTACGAGTAGGTAAGAGTCCTCTCCGAGCTTTCAAAATTGTCCTACGAGTTTTTGCCGAGTTTGCTGAGTTAGCAACTCGGCATTCTCTTTTAAAAAATCTCATTTAATTACCCCTTTTGTTTTTCTTTTCTTTTTCTTATATTTATATATGTGTGTATGTGTATATGTGTATATATATGTATTTATATATATATATATTGTTTCTAATCATGCTTGCATGAAATTCTCACTTTATACTATCTGGCTTTTTCAACCCTCAC
>NW_022701986.1:0-749 GCF_011630105.1 Anneissia japonica | reverse complement strand
ATGTTAAAAAGTTGAGTCAAAAATGTAATTTTTTTTTAGGTTAGGTTTAGGGTTAGTTTTAGTGTGAGGGTTAGAGTTAGGGTTAGGGTTAAGGTTAGAGTTAGGATTAGGGTTAGGGTTAGGGTTAGGCAAAGTGAGATAGGCTAAAACAAACACTATTCCATTGAAAGTTTGAAGTTTTTCGGAAAAGTACTCGAAATATGGCGGAAAGTCAAAAATTTGCACTAAGTGCTCAACTCGGCGAGATAAGCACTTTTGTGCAAAAAGTGACAATGTTAAAAAGTTGAGTCAAAAATGTATTTTTTTTCTTAGGTTAGGGTTAGGGTTAGTGTTAGGGTTAAAGTTAGGGTTAGGGTTAGAGTTAGAGTTAGGGTTAGAGTTAGAGTTAGGGTTAGGGTTAAGGTTAGGGTTAGGGTTAGGGTTAGGGTTAGGGTTAGGCAAAGTGAGATAGGCTTAAACAAACACTATTCCATTGAAAGTTTTAATTTTTTCGGAAAAGTACTCGAAATATAGCGGAAAGTCAAAAATTTGCACTAAGTGCTCAACTCGGCGAGATAAGCACTTTTGTGCAAAAAGTGACAATGTTAAAAAGTTGAGTCAAAAATGTAATTTTTTTTTGTTATGTTAGGGTTAGGGTTAGGGTTAGGGTTAGAGTTAGAGTTAGGGTTAGGGTTAAGTTAAGTAAGATAGGCTAAAACAAAGACTATTCCATTGAAAGTTTGAAGTTTTTCGGAAAAGTACTCGAAATA